>NW_003307552.1:1840422-1861282 GCF_000143455.1 Volvox carteri f. nagariensis | reverse complement strand
TGGGAGCTGGACATGGATTATAGGATAATTGTGAGTTTAAAGATTACACCAGTGAAAGTGAAGGAGATGGACTCGGATATGGGATGACGAGGCCTGGAGGGCTGGATGGACATGAGCGGGGGTGAGGTGCGGGTAATGAGGGTAATGAGCTCTGGAGGGGGTCCATGGCCTGGGGGGGACCTTGGGGTGTTGCGAGCTGGGTTTCGACGAGGTGCCATTCTCTTACCGCTATCACCAACCCCACGACCATCCACCATCGTTAATCCAACTTATCTAACCCATCGTCGCGCAGGTGCGTCGCGGGAGCCAACACCGCGGACGGCCGTTACTTCGTTCGCGGCGTCCGGGAGTGCTGTTACATGGTGCTTAATTTGGCAACCCTGCATTGCGGTCCGGCCTTGTGGCGGTCCAGTCAGCTGGCGGCGCTGCTGCCAGCGGCGGTGGCAGGAGGGGCGGCGGCGCTGGGAGACTGGGTTGTACGGCTGCTCGTACGGCATGTACTAACACCGTGGGCGCAGCGCTGCCCGCTGTCCAGGGCGGGGGTGTGGATGGTGCCGTTGTGCAGGTGGGGAGTGGAGTGGAGTGGAGTGGAGTGGAGGGAAATGGCCCCGGGGATTTGTGTTTTGGGTTACGGATCTGGCTGTTACGCGGG
This sequence comes from Volvox carteri f. nagariensis, assembly GCF_000143455.1. Taxonomy (NCBI): domain Eukaryota; kingdom Viridiplantae; phylum Chlorophyta; class Chlorophyceae; order Chlamydomonadales; family Volvocaceae; genus Volvox; species Volvox carteri. The sequence continues at coordinate 1,860,630 of NW_003307552.1, read as the reverse complement.
AGTTTGGGGTGTGGGTGCCTTCAACCCCTTTTGTTGGGCCCCGGATATTCCCCACGCCCTCCCAAGCCCCCGGACACCCACTTTATCTCACCCTTGGACGTCAAAGGCCCTTGAACTTTTACATGTACGGCAGCTCTCCCGCCTGATTTTTCACGTACCCCTCGCTGTCCCGCTCTACCCCTTCCTCCCCGCCACACACACAAACACGCACCGCAGTGCGTTCCTGCCTCACATGCACGACCGGCTGAGTGGAGGATGGGCGGCCATGCAGGCGGCAGCAGCAGGAGGGGGGGCAGGGAGCGGGGGCGGGGCGGCCGCCGGCGGAGGCAGCAGTAGCCGGCCCGGGGTCAGGGGGGCCGGCGGCGGCGTCACCTGCTCCTCGGGAGCCCCTGGTGGTCGTGGTGCTACTGCCGCCGCCGCCGCCGCCGCAGCAGTAGCATCAGCCGCAGCAGCGGACGCTACTTCGGATGAGGTCCTCCGGGACTTGCTCTTGCGGGAGGTACGTGACAATCTGTGTGTGTATGTGGTGTATTGTGTATTTGTAGAGATAGCAGTCCGTTTCCCTCCGACCTCCTTTTGGCCCTTCCCCCTTCTGTCACTAACACGCCTGCTGCTGCTGCCGCTGCTGCCGCTGCTGGTCTCCAGCCACCGCTTGGCTTTCGCATTTCATTTCCCCGGCCCGCTTTTCCGGCTGTCCTAATCATATTCCCTGCTGTTTCCGCCATACATGTGCATAGTTCGGAAATGCTTATCCAGGCATTATGCAGACATTCAAGGATATTCCGACGATGCCCCCTGACGATGCCCTCAAACCATAACGCAGCTGAGTCGCGAGTACCTTAGCTTCCTGAACGCCCTGGTCACGAGGCGGCCTATCGAGGAGCCGTCAGGCGGGGTGGGGATCCCGGGGGGAGCCGCCCCTCCAGGGGGGCCCAGTAGTGCAGGGGCCGTTGGGGCGCTGATCAACTCACGAGTCAGCGCCAACGGCGGCGACGGCGCGGTACCGCAGGTACGGCGAAACACACACACACATACACTACATATCCCGCGCGGTACATAGAATTCATGAGGGTAGTAGAGCTGGCAGCTGCAGAGCTAGGTGTTTTTGAGGAAGGGAGGAAAGACGAACCACGTGAACGAGTGAAGCTGATGCCAAGGAGGATATAGACTGATACGCCAGAAGGGAGGAGGGAGGGACCCCGGGGGTTCAGAGGTGCACGAAGGCAGTTCTTAAGCAAGGGGGCCTGGACTGGGAGTGGAGTGGCGGGGATGATGGCGGCCTTGCGGGGGCTCGGGGATCTGTCCGTACTCATTTCTCACTAGAGTAATCGATAGAAAAAGCCAGGCCGGGCTCGTCTTGGGATGTTGCCCTTTGTTTTGTCCTTTTCTTGACTCCACCCTCCGAGCCGCCCTTAGCCTTTCTGTTATAGTTTTGTGGATATCCTTGTCCTACCCGGAAGCTATATATGAAGCTGATGGCGCACTAGGGCTTTCGGCCATCTAGTCGTCAATCACTCACTTCCTCCTCCAGTTTCCCCCCTCCCCGGGGGCCATAAGTGGGTGGGAGTCGGGGAGAAGGAAGCGATTGACCGCAAGATGGTTGACTGACAGATATGGTTCGGGCTTCTGGATCATCCCTCCTGTCCGCCTTCACTCGGCCACCGCTCCAACTAGCGCGCGCTTCGCTCGCTCTCCCTCTGCGCCTCCCCGCCCCCTGCTTGCCTTCATTCATGTTTATTTCTTTCCGACACAAGTACAAGTTGTAACTCTCTCCATGCCACCCTGCCCCCGCTGTCCCCATTAGGAGAGCATCCTGGAGGTGTTGCTGCGCACCCAGCCCGCCGCCGCTCAGTGCGGGCTGGTGACGGGGGTGGCGGCGCTGTGCTGGCCCGACACGGAGTCCGCCAGCCGGGCGGTTAGCTTCTGCAGGTCGCTGCTGGCGCTGCAGACACAGAGCCTAGGAGCTGGCGGGCTGCAGAATGGCGGCAGCCCCGGCAGCAGCGGCAGCAGCAACCCGGAATTGGAGGGTGTGGTGGTGGGGGCCGTCACCCGGTCCGCGATCAGCAGCCTGGGATTGGTATCCACGGTTATGGTGCAGGCGCAGGTAAAGGCAGGGTGCGACGAGGAGGTGGTGGTGGTGTGGGGTTAGGTAGGTAGGGGAAAAGATAGGGAGGTGGGAGGTAAGGGGGGAAGTATGTGCCAAGTCACGGGTGTAAGCAGTGGTGAGTGTGTATGGGGAGGGGGAGAGTGGGAGCATGGCGAGTCCCTAGCTGCAGCTCGTGACACAGGGCGTGCAGCCGGGTGGTGATGTCGGATAATGGCGTCGCGCGGGGGGTTGCCCGGGGGTTTGGGGGATGAAGGGGGGGAGACGGGGCAGGGGAGAGGGGGCAGGGGAGAGGGGGCAGGGGAGACGGGGCAGAGGAGACGGGGCAGAGGGAGACGGGGCAGGGGAGACGGGGCAGAGGAGACGGGGCAGAGGGAGACGGGGGAGGGTTTATGTGACGGCGGTAAAGTATTTTCCCCCGGAAAGGCGCGGGTGTGTGGTGGGGCCCTGAAGTGCCAACCCTGTGGCATGTTTATGATCTTAGGGTTTTATATATCTTGACGTTGCGTGTACACTGTGCGTGTGTGTATGTGTGTGTATTCGTCGTGCAACAGGTATTGGAGCTCCTCCGCTCCGTGCTGGCCGTTTACCTGCCTCCTAACCAGCCTCATTCGGCCCCGCTTCGTGCCGTACTGGGGGAGCTGCCCGGGGTGACTCCGCAGGTGTGTGTGTGTGGGGGGGGGGTTAAGGGGGGGATTGCTGAGGGAGCGGAACGCCTGGGGGGAGTCCACTTCGGATGGAGCCAACGGATGATGTTGCTGTGACCTGTTTCGGGTTTTTCACGAATGCATGAGCGTCACCACGTTATCCCTATGCTCGGCGGTGGCGGTGGCGGTGGCGGTGGTGGTGCTCAGCCCAGTAAGTGAACAGAGCAACCGCGGGGTGGTGATATGTCGAGCCTTCAACCAGTAGTCAACATGTTGCATGTAGCTAACTGTCGATCTGGACCACCACGACGTTTGTAACAAGTACAGCTGCTAGTGGACTTCATGGACAGCCAACCTGGCCATCTCACCTCTGAACCCGAAACCACCCCTGGCGCATTCCAACTCGCCATCCCCAGCCTACCCCACTTTTGCAAACACGGTGGGGGTTCACGCGCGCGTGGGGAGAAGGGGGGGGGAAGACTATGCACCAGCTTGTGTTCCCTCGTCCCGGATGGCCCCCTCGTCCCCCTCTATAACCCCCTGCCTTGTTAGTGGGGTTGAGGTATGCGTCCAATACTGCTGCTGCTTATGTTTTCATTTCCGGCTTCATGTGCACGTGCTGTCCCCCTTCTGGGTGCCATCCTTTCCGCGCCCCCGGTCGTCCAGGTGTTGGACAACTTCACAGCTAGTTTCTGCGGTACCCAGGGGGACAAGGAGCAGCGGGTGCTTATCAAGAAGCTGCTGGCGGCTGTGGGCGGAGAGGAGGTGCGTGTGTGTGTGTGCACGTGTATGTGTGTGTGCACGTGTATGTGTGTGTGCACGTGTGTGTGTGCACGTGTGTGTGTATGCACGTGTGTGTATATGCACGTGTGTGTGTATGCACGTGTGTGTATGTGTTGGTTGGTTGCGGGGGATACGACCAGGTTTGTGCGGTGGTGGATGTGGTTTTGTGAAGAGGAGGTCTGCGTAGAGTGCAAGCGCTACAGGGGCTGGCATGACCCGCTTGAAACTGTAAATCAGACACACGGGCGGACATACGGACGGACTGGCTCGACATGGTGTACCGTCTGCGCTCTTGACGGAATATTTCCGTCCGTCGTATCATCATTTCTAACCCGTACGCCTCCCCTTCCTCATGTTTCACCCTCGCACACATCTGTGCGTGTGGGCGCGCTCGCAGGTCCGCAAGCTGCTGGCCGCCGTGTCCAAGCTGCCTGGCGGGGTGTCGGCGGTTCCGGAGCCCAAGCATCGGGAGAGGGGACCCATTCCGGACGTGACACCGCAGGTACGACACTCCACCAAACCCATTTTCCCCCGGTCTCATCCGATAATTAAGCATTGCCCTTATCCCTCGGGTTGGGGATACGCATCATGCGGCACCTTGTGCTGCGCTGTGGGGGCTTTGAGTAGAGTGTGCGTGTGTGGAGTTCAGTAACTCACATGCCGTACAGAACAACTATTGGCGACGGCGGACAATCCCAGACACACACTCGTCGTTTGTTCGCGTCCCTCTGTACCTATATGCTGTGTCTTTGTATTTAAATCGGGACTACACGTATATCGTGTTTTTGAACCAATTACCAAATGCCCGATTTTCAATTGGACGTGCGTGTGTGTGCAGGATTGGGGGCTGCCGCACTTGTTCGACCTGCCGGATGTACTCTAGCCAGGAGGCCGCTATTGCTACTGCTGCTATTGCTGCTGCTACTGCTGCTGCTACTAATGCTATAGTCAGCTACTGCAAGTCTCGCCGCCGCTGCTGCTGCTGCTGCTGATGTATATGCGTTTGCTTGTACTACCTTCTATCACTCCTTTAATGGATAGGATACGGATATTGCTGATGTTACTGCTGCTGCTGCTGCTGCTGCTGCTGCTGCTGTGCTGCCGTAGCAGCCTGCCGTGATGGCGCGTGTATGGGAGAAAGACTTTTTCCGGGCAACGCGTGCGAGCCGTAGATGTTTAAAAACGAGATGTAGTGGTTCGGGAAGCAGGTTTAAGGTGAGAGGAAAGCTGTAGGGAGTGTGCCGCTGTGTAGGGCATGATTTTGTGGCAAAGAGACGCATAGGATATAAGAGAGGTGTCGGAGAGAAAATGATCTTTTAAAAGCTATGGCGGAGGACGGAACACGTATAATAGGTACAGCCACATGCCGTGTAAGAGGTACACGTCAGGATGAGGAACCAGGACCCGGACTCCTCATCCGCTCGAGTCCGCATGCCCCCCGCCCGAATAGCGCCCTAAGATGCCTCTAGGGTAGGGACGAAGATGGAAGATGGTACGGAGGAGGACAGGATCGGTTTCAATGCCCCACGCCCTCCGTTGTAATGTGCAACCTTCCGGGGCTCGCAACGGCAACATCAGCGACGAGAGGTGACATGTCTCTTAGATGGCAGGCAGGCAGATACAGCTACCTGGCTCTTTTCAAAAAAGAGCCATAGTTGGTTTTTGGAAAAACCAACTTGACGTGATGTCCCATGGTGACTTGTGTGTCTTCGCCTTCCAAAGTATTCATTCATTACTCGGAAGGAATGGAAAAGGCCCTTTCACGGGGATATCCGCTATCCGGGACTGTCGTTGCGTGCCTATCCAAGGACAACATCAGGGAAGTGGTAGTGTGGTGGGAATAGGATAACGAGAATGCTGTAGGTTCGTCCATGCGAATGGGGGCCATTCACGCGTTTGGGGATTCAATCCTGGTTCTTGAGAATGTCCTGGCAATACTGTACGAGTAACATGGCACATGACACCGCATTGTAAAAGACTATCCGTTGTTTCAAGCCTGACTGGCAAACGGAGCTTCCCGTCGCGTTTGAGGACAGCATCCAGCTCCAATCTTGCACCGTCCAGAACTGGACGCATTGTACCTTCAGTTATCGCTTCCACTTATGTCCGCAAGAGCTGTGCGGAGCCTAAGTTTACCACCTATTTCTGCCATGTTAGGATTTCCTGGAGAAAGTTATAAGCATTCCGTTAATTACGGTAATGACTAACATTTGTTATTATATTATTAGTACCAATTCAGCCACCAATTATTACTATTATCATTGCATTAAACAATATTGTTATGTATTATTGATAAAATTATATTATTATTACTATTTTTATTATTGTTGTTATTATAATTATTATCATCACTATTATTATTATTTCTTGTGATGTGTACGCGGAACCATTCCTCGTACAGCCGACTGCCGCAACCGTTCAGCGATATATCCTTCCTCCAGTTAGTCCCGTCTAGGCGGACATTCCGCTGTCAAGAGCTAACTAGCCGATACGTGTTTCTTGTAAATATATATAAATCGTTATCTAGTCCTTCCTCGTAACATGCGGCATGTTACGAGGAAGGACTAGATAACGATTTATATATGCCATGTTCCGCCGACATACAACCATTTCGAGAGCACTCAATGCAATCTCACATTACACAACAAGCTAAAGCATATTTTGTGTTTAGGGAGCTGCGGAGCTGGGAGCTGGGAAATTTGTGTCATGATGCTTCAACCAACTGGCAATCGGAAGGAAACGTCTTTGGCAAAAATTCTTACAGTAAAACAAATGGAATACGTACAGTTCATGCCCCCGGAGGTTCCGGAATCGAGATAGGTCAGACACGAGTAAAGTGGACCTGCGAGCTGATCAGGAATGGAGTTGAGCCGCCGTTGAACTGGCAGATTCCGTTGGACGCCGGTGGTGGGTACTGAACCTGAGCGATCCACTGAATTCGGAGACGTCGGCTAGGGTGATTGGATGGCGGTGCCCCGAAATACTTGGGGAAGGCAGGGTTTCGCCGGTTAGCGGCCACGGGTGAAGATATGAACCCCTGTCCCACACATCATATTTGCAGGCGCGCAGCGTGCTGCCAACGGACCACCGTGTCCTCACCATTATCCATTAACCAGCCCCACCGTCCAATCGCCCATCCTGGACCACCTAAAACATGCATTTGAAGGTGCTCCTCACTCGCAAAGCAGTCTACCCTCGACCCGTGCTCTCCTATTTACCTCCTCACCTCCACAGACCACCAATACCCTGCAAACCCCTTGGTGGTGGTTAGGCCATTCCTTCCTTCGCACGAGGCACGGAAACAAGCCACACCCCTCGGATGGGAATTCCTGAGTTAAAATCGCCACCTGGGCTAAACCTAATCCACATTCATTCCTGCTTGAAGTAGTACACAAGGCGGCCCATTTGCTATCTCGGCTTATCCTCACCCTCCTTCTGTGGGACTTTACGAGTATGGAGCGTAGTTGCGAGCTTGCTACGTGGCGTGTCGCGTGTGCGGTGAGGTGCGATGTGTGGGATGGTGGTTTCACCCAAACACGCGCGGCGCTGCGGGTCCAGCCAGCTGCTCACACACCGCTGAGCCCCCCGAGGCCAGCTGGTCAGGCGGCAGCCGGATATCTGGAGTGATGCCCACTCGGTTAATATCCAGACCTGTGTGCGGAAGTGAAGAGAAGGGGGTGCGGGTGCGGCTGTGGGTGCAGGTGGGGCGCAAAAGGGGAGGATGTTGAAAAGGAGAGTTCACAGCCGAACCGACTCCTCTTCGGTTGGAATTAAGCCTCATGTCATCGAACGGCGTGTGACTTCCATAAACCTCCCCCCCCCCCAGCGTCAAAAACCCCAGAAACGCATGTATGCACACACGTACATACACAAACCCTAAACCCGGCTGTCATTTCACTTTATGGACATGATGGAAGTGGAGGGTGGAGAGTGACAGAGGTATCAGATCACCCACACACCCCAACCCGGAACGCACCGGCGGGTGTCTGGTACTTGGCCACGGTGATGGCCAGCCCTGACCCGTCGCTCAGCTCCACCACCGTTTGAATGAGCCCCTTGCCAAAGGTATTCTCGCCCACCACTACACCTCGACCACTGTCCTTGAGAGCTCCTGCCAGCACCTGCAGCACCCACCAGCCGCCTGTACACCTCAGGCGTCGTGTGTGAGTTTGCACGTGGCTCTGCCGTGTGTGTGTTTTTACTAACAGATCTGAAAACCCGAAGTAAGGGGCTAAGCGGTCTGAGTGACCGATGTGAGTTGTGCATATGTCTTTGTAGGTCTGCTGGGTATTGAAATGGGTATTTAAATGATCTGAGGCGCGAGGCGTAAGGTAGGAGAAGTCACATGCAAAACGCCACCGAAGCACGTAGTAGTCCAGTAAAATCAAGTGATGGGGTTACCTGAGTCTATTTGAAGATGTTGATGAGTAGGGTGAATGGGAAAGGCGCCACAGCGAGCAGAAGTAGCCGTCACTGTAGTGGCGATAGACGGGCAACTAGACGGTACCCTAAACCTCTACACTAACTATAGACTACGTAAGGACCACTCATGTTTGCAGGTGTGCTCTTCCATTTCCGTATGTCCGTGACCCCACGCCACACGCCACACGCCACATTGCCATACGCGTAAACCTCCAGTGAACCATATTCCCCCTACTAGACGCGTCTCTCAGTCCAGTTCAGTTCGTTTTCCCCCACCACGCCGTTTCGTAATCGGTCCCGGCACTGCGCCAAGGCCAGCTCCCCAGGTCACCTAACGGAAGGACAGCCAAAAGCGTTCTCCTCCGTCACTCTCCCACCCACCTCCGACCCACCCACCTCCGACGCGCTGGCGGTTCCCTTGTTGACCCAGACCGAAAGAGGTGTCCGCGTGTCTAGCGAGGAGGTGCCGTCAGCCGTGTAGATGTCCCTCACGCCAGCTGAGTCGGAGATGAGCACGATGTCGCCGCCGGACATCAGCAGCTTGGCCACTTGCACACCTGGGGCCGTGAAGAGGGTGTGTGTGTGTGTGTGTCTCGGGAAATCAGGATGGGGGATGACAGGTGGAAAAACGTTGGCCTACTTGCGATTCAAGTTGTACAGTACTCGCAATATGTTTTATTAAGGTAACACTAAAGGTGATTTCTTATATATAAGCCCTAGTACAAACTAAAGACCCGTGAAGTAAAGACCCACCAGCCGGAAAGAGGCCGCCGCCGTTGTTGCGCAGGTCGAGAATCAGGCCGTCTGCGCCAGCCGCCTGGAGAACAAAAACGTGCAGGCAAGGTTGGTACAAGCAAAGCCGTACGGACAGTCAGTCAGCAGATGCCCAACCTCCAGGGGGTTTACCAATGAGGACATTGCACACATCCGCACACATCGTTCCAGGTTACCTACATTTTGGTAGTGCGCCATCCATCGCCCCCAGTGTGTGACCCTGGACAAGCTCTACCCTTTTTTCCCCTTGCAGTGACAGAGAGAGAGGGAGGAAAGGTACGGCATGTACGGCACGCCATGTGCAAAGCCAACCCCACCAACACCAGCGAACCCCCATACAACCTTCATCTCCCACCCACCTGCGCATCCTTCAATGCTGATGTGACCCCCTCCAGTGTATTGGAGTTGAAGGTCGACACACGCACATAGCCCACCCGCACGTCACCAGCACCCTCAGGGCCCCCAGACTCCCCCTTCAGCCCCACGGCCGGCTTTACACCGCTGCACAGCGCATAGCTGACAGGCCGAATGACCACCAGCTCACTGAGGCGAGTTATGTGGACAAGGGGGGTTAGGGGGAGGAGGAAAGGGGGCCCAGGGGCTGTGGACAATGGCCCAAGAGGAGGAGGACAGGAAGCGTCAGGCCAACGGGGGAATGCGACCCTAAGAAACGTAAAGAGAAGCACACATGTGATGGCTCAGAGATGAGTCATACGTGTCCAGATTGCTTGGAGGGGTGAGGAGAAAGGGGAGGAGGAGAAGGGGCCGGCATGGGGTGGCGTGTAGGCATGTGGACAGGCGGGAGGGCGTAGTGGGAGGCGGGAGGAAGGAAAGAGGGTACCCTGGAAACATAGACAACTTTGGATTCCAGGGCATTCTGCTTCGCGCATCCGTACCCGGCGCTGTGGTGCGGCGGTGATAGATAGCCGCGAAGCTCAATTAAATCTCACAATCTGGTCTGGGTTGACACTACTGCAATTAGCGGTTTAAGGTCCTGGGTTCGATTCCTGGGGAGACCCCCGAATTAGTCGGGAGCGCGAGATTATGGCTAGCTGCTGAGATGTGGAGTTGAGGTCACAGTTGATGGACCAGATTCGCACGCTGGATTGGTGGCGATTGCCGAACCCTCCGTCTCTTCGGGTGTTCGGGTGAATGGATGAGGAAGGGTCCCCGAAGGCTGGATCCGCCGCCTTGGACTTACAGTTCGTATGGCGAAGTACAGTGTGGTAGTGGTGGATGGTGCTATAAGGTGATAAATGATCTAGAACTGACAATGTGATAAAGCGGCCCAGAAGCTTCCCACTCTGTAACATTACAACATTACAACAACAACATTACAATTAAACCCGTGGGACCTCCTAACTCCCAAGAGGCTCCCTGGACCCCGCCTCACACGGCTCACCGAATGAGGGGCACCTCCCTGGGCGGCAGAGGTTTCCCATCGGGCCCGTTTGACTGCACTCGGAGCGTCACTGGGCTGCCAGGAGGGCCCTATGGTGCGGCCCCAAGCGGGACGGGCAGGACGGGTGGAGGAATGGGTGGGTGGGTGGATGAATCATCCATCATGAATGGGTGGGGCGCGTTGTTGTACGGGTGTAGGAACCCTTCAGGGTTCAGAGGAGCTGTCCGTGGTTAGTGATGGGGATTTGTCGTACAGTGGTGGCGGTATGGGGTAAGTCTAGTTTTCATTTCCCCGGGGGCGGGCGGGGGCCAGACCCCGGGGTTTTAGGGTATCCGGTTAGTTGGAGGAAAGGGGTTGGATGCTGGTGGGTGCGAGGAAGGGATGTTGTCGGTCTTGGTATGGCCGCGGTTTGGTGCAGGGGCTGCTTATGGGCGGGTCCCGAAACATCGCCCGACATTCACACGCCTGCCGCTTCACCTATGTACCGATGCTTGTATGTGCGAACATGTCCGGTAACGTTGACAAGGAGTTCCGTACCTGCAGCAGATCCGATGCCTCGTACAGGCTGATCCCCATCGTGGGTTTGTCGTCCACTGCCAAGATGACGTCACCCGGCCGTACTCCCGCGCGGTCGGCGGGGCCACCTTCCGCTGGCGTCACCACCTGCCGTACAATCCGCCGTATAGTCAGCGCCCGGATGGAGCAAGGCAAGGCAACTATGCTAAACAAAACCAATATTACGGTCCCGAGTCCCACAAATAATTGCGCACACAACTTCCGTAGGTTTTGTACACGGCTTCCCTCAAATACAATATAAGTGCGATGAATGATGTAACCATGTATCAGGCGACCAGGCAACCCCCGAATCTTTCCTAGGGAAATATGTGATAGGGTGAAACGTAAAAAGCTATTAGTGACAACAACTCACAACAAGCTGGCTGGGGTGTTGGAGGTCTCACACTGTAAGGACCCACAATCGTGTCCCCTTCCCTCCTGGCTCTTGGGGGGGAGAGGACCCCAAGAACCCTCCAGTCCGACCCTCTGAACCCCAAAGCCCCCGCCCTTCCTCCTACCTCCCTCAGCCCTAACCCCCCGGACCCTCGTCTTCCTCTCTCACCTTCAGAAGGCTCCCCGCCAGTCCGCTGCCCTCCGTGAACGTCACCTCCAGCCCCACCCCCGTCACGGAGCTCTTCTGGGTGCCCCGCCGGAGCTCACTCAGACGGGAGGGCTCTAAGAACCTGCGGAAGTACGGCAGTAAACCCGAACGGTGGGAGGGTGAGGCGAATGAAGAATGGGAAAGGAGGGAAAATGTAGGGGACAAAGACCAAATGGGGTGGGCCCCGCGTAGTGGTGGCCGTACTCATTGGGGTGGTCCAGGGGAGGGGAAAGCGCCAGAGGGAAATGTCTGTGAGGCTGCAGGGAGAAGTGAGGAGGTACCCAGGGCTTTCAACCCGGCGTGTCTCAGCCCTGTCTTGCCCCGCACAATTTCCAGAATCCTCCACAGCTTGCATTTGCCGAATCGCCTTGCGGCCTTTCCCGTCACTCCGCTTCCTTACACCCATCACAAGCCACCTACCGAGTGAAGGGATCGTCCAGGGAGGCCACAAGTTTACGAATGGCGTCGTACGTTTGCGAGCGGCTCTCGAAGGACTCCTTTTTCAGAAAGGTCTCCCGGACCTGCAAGCAAGGCAGCAAGAGTAGTTGTGGTGGGGCAGCTAGTCAAATCCGTACTATGCCCCCATCCGTACAGTACCCGCATCTGTACACATGTGTTCGTGCGCAACCTTCTTCAGGTTCCGCTTCAGTCGGCCTCACGCCTGTCGTACTCCCGTACTCATCCATGCATACTCACCCGCTGACCTACATGGGCTCACCCGCAATGGCCTACCCCACCCCCTTCCCATCCCGCCCTTTTCCCTACCCAACCTCTTCCTCACCCCGCCCCTCCCTCATCCCAACCAATCCCTCATCCCAACCCATCCCCCGGGAGCGCCCGCCCTTTACCATTTCTTCCATCACCCGCCCTTTCCCCGGCGCCATCCACCACCACCAGCACCCACCCGGAACCAGCTCTGTCCGTTGAAGCTCTTATCCACATAAGCGCGATCAACCGCTCGCCAGGCCTGGGGGGAATGATGCAATGGTGTACCGCGGAATGGAGTCCTTTGGCGGTCACATGGTAACACCGTGGCGGCCTTGATGGACGGGATCCGTTGGAAACACATTGGCCATCTCGAGGTGTTTGACCGTCTTCCCTTCCCTTCCTCACGTATGGAGCAGTGGCCTGACGTCTCAGGGCCCGGCCCGACTGTTTGTACCTTGATAACCTTCTCACAGAGCCCAACACAAGCCCGCACGCCGCCCTCCATGTCTCCCCCTCTCCCCCCCCCCTGCACCTCAAGGAACAGCAGCTGCTCCGAGCTGACAGCATGGGCGGCCTGCGGGGGAGACAGCGGGCCCAGGTCGGCTGCGCCCGGGGGCCCGAAAAGCGCTGCCAGCGTCACTGCCGCCGCCACACCCGCCGCCGCAACGAAACCGCGAGCAGCAGCCGCCAGATCGCGTGACGCCGGCGACTGCACGTGCAACGTTTTTATGTTGGCGGCGGGGAAAGAGGAGGGCAGCAAGCCACATTAAGGCATTTTGTTCTTGTGTTGGAATGCGCGAGGTGAAGTAGAATGAAAAGTACGACATGCATGTAGCTGAGGATTTGACCGTTGCCGCTGCTGCTACTGCTCTTTCGCAAATACTGCTACTGCTCTTTCGCAACTACACCGTGCCATTCAGCGTTGCAGGCGTAATTATTGGACAGAGTACTGGCTAACTGTACGCAGACGTGTGTGTTGCGCTTGGTGTGATGTGTTTTCGTACGTATACATGTAAACTAGGCATGTTTGCGTGTACCACATCTGGTATCAGGAGAGACGCACGGCAGCCCATCACTTGGGGGAGTGATGCGGGTGGGTAGTGACTCGCAATACCCAGCGCACGTACCGTGGCATATATCGTGTCATGCCGTACGGGGCTGTGGGACTCCTCCCCTGCTGGCTGAGGTTGACCAACCTCTTCGAAGGCATCTTTTCCCCCTCTAGCTGCTCCTGTTGGTGCCGGTGTTCGTGTCTTAAGCGCTGCACCACCAGATGACCTACAAGGAAGGCTTACTTAGGAAAGGGTTGAAAAACGTGCGGGCGTGGGTTCGGCTGGATGTGTTGAAGGGTGCGATGAGCCTTTGCACGACATAGATATGGGTCTGCTGCTGGCAGGTAGCAATGTATGAGGAGTTGGCAGATTATAGTGTGATGATAGAGTACATCGGGGCTTTACGGGGGCATGGCAAGGCTTTGCGATCGTGGTTCTGGAGCTCCGCGGGGACATTGGTAAGGAGGGACGGAGCTGTTGGTGCGGTCGGGCGGGGGACAGATAAAGGAATGAAGAGGGCGAAAAGTAAACAATGGCGCACCTTTTGTGAAAGGCGCTGCAGCTTGTCCTGATACTGCATAACGGCTTTACGCGAGAAGCGCTGTGCAGCTGGCAGCGCTGCGGTCGCTGTGCAAGCATAATAGTCAAGTCCCTCAGAATGTAGCTTTAAAAAGCTAGGACATCTACGAATGCGTCCATCTTTATTATTGCAGGATAAAAATACTTCCTAGAACGGAGTTAAGGGCGCAATATCCGTACAAATGCTGCGACCACGCAATCGGATGGCCATTTTGGACGCCTAGTAGCAAAATCTCTTTGTGTTTCCTGTATACTTTGTGTGCAAATTACATGGGCTGGTGGGGGTATTGCAATCTTCCGGGCTGTCGAGCTCATTTGTTTCGTTTCCCATGCATGTAGCCCACGAACTCCAAAGTTGGAAATCCTTATAACCTCAGTAATGTGACCAATCACATTTGCCTTGTTTCAGTGCAGTTGCCAAGCTTGCGTATATATGTGCTCTTCATAGGGCTTGCTGAAATGTTTCCAGTAGCGGATCACTCAGCTGTAGCAAATCCAATAGTTTTGCTAGCTAAGATCTCCGTGATAATGGCAACATCGGTTGACTGCACAAAAAAGGCTTGCAGATGGCCGTTGCGGCCCGTGCGACGTGGCCCGTGTTCACGCGCATATCCTGGAGTGTGCTCTAAAGAGGAGCTGGCCCATAAACATGTACCCATTCGTAGAGCTCTGGTAACGCATCGTGTGTCAGAACCGCAGTGAACCTCGCAACCACCTGTCATGACCCACACGTTAACCGTTTGGCAAACCACCGGCTAACCATCGCCAGCCACAAGCCTCTCTCTGAACATCTTGAGCCAGGGCGCGGTGCTGATGGGCGCTGTTGGCGATGCAAGCTTTCTTGCTAACAGGACAATTGACAGCGTGCGACGGTTAATGCATGGGGTACTATTGCTTTACACAGAGGAACATCTCCCATGGAAACAATCTGACTGGAGGGGGTGGGAGCCAGGCGGAGAGCAGGATGAATGGGACGGGAAAGGGTGGGGGAGTTTGCGCATGGCAAGGCTGAAAGCTCTACTGAGTTAAGGCAGAATGTCTTTACCAGGAGAGCAGAAGCTTATAAAAGGGATCGCCACTGCGATCCAGCTCGTACGACAGTCACACACATCAGCCTTAGAGGCTCCGATCGCCACACGCTCTGTCGTATCTAAGCCAACTAATAGGACAGGACATCACCGGTGCAGCAGCAGCAAGGTAGCACAGCACCACCTAGCACCGCTAATGACATTGTGTTTAAAGTGGAGCCTTGTAACTTGCCATGAAAGGTCTTGTGAAAGTAATAGCCGTGTGTCCCTTGCCCGGTTCGACTGCTGCTGCCTTACCATGGCAGAATGCACACGGCCGCTTCAACATAAGGTTGCACAGAGCAAGCATCGCCGCGATACATGGCACATGCTACATATAGCGGCTATACGTTATAATACAGACTATGTACAGAGTCTCGGCACAGCCGAGGCAAGCAGCCTCTGTTTCAGGAGCCACGTCAGCCATCTTCCCGTACTAGGGGGTTGCTCAAATCCAAATCGGGTAACAACCTGCCTGTAGTAGCTGGTACACAGTACGGCTCTACAAATACGCGCGTAGCGCGACCACCAGCATCTCGAGAGGCCTTTCCAGCGGCCAGCTACTACATTTGGTATCAAAACCCTAAGCCTTAATAACCCATTGACCCCGCCTGGTGGGAAACACCTGCGGATTATTTGGGCCGCGGCTTAAGAACTTTTTTTAGAATGTTACCGATGAGCAGTTTAGTGGTAGCATGATACGCAATTTAAGCATCGCCCTGTAGGCCAAGGTGTCTGGATGCACCCATGTTGGCCAGGGAGGTAAGCACCCTCCCCGTCCAGCAATCAACATCACCCCGACACTCCCAACCGCCAGCTCGAAGTCAGAAACGAAATCGCTCTGGCACAATGTCCAGGACCCCTTAACCATTGAGTTCCAAAACCGAAGAACATGTCTTTTTGCCCTATGGCATAAAACGAGGGGTAACCCCCCCTTAAGCATAACCCAGGGGTTAGGGTTAGGGGTAAGGGTAGGGGTAAGTGGTTACCCATGTGGCTATGTACGAAGGGGGGTGGGTAACCTAACCCCGGGGTAGGGGTAACCCCTTACCAAGGGGTAACAAAGGGGTCAGGGTGACCCCTTACCAAGGGGTAACAAAGGGGTCGGGGTAATATTGTACTGAGGGGTAACAGACAGGGTAACCCGTGTTTACAAGTGTTCCTTGTCCGTATGCCGGGCCATATGCTGGTGTCAATGGATTGTAAGCATGTCCCTGTCCAACCTGCCTACACATGCTATCACAGCTGTCTCATCCATCTATGTGAGCACGTATGCCTATTTCGCCTGTCTATGTGTGCGTAAACTTCCATCCATGCATATGCCTGTATCGAGCTCACATGTCTACACATACAAACATACATGTTCACCAAACACTTTGAGTGTACAATTGTAAAGATTGCCTCACCAACACAAGCCTTGCAGGGCTGTAGAGCCCGCCCATGGCCCCAGGCTCGGTGTGTGTATAAACTCGCTAATTACACCAACGTCATCATATCAAGAGGAAGGAAATCAGACCCAGCCCCCAGATTCAGTTCCGTATGATCTGATGTACGGCTCCATACACATGTCTCACTAAACGAGTTGCTGACTCCGATATTTGATTAATCCGAGGTCTCCCACCACGGGGACTCTAGAGTCCAGACCTGTTTTGCATGCACGGAAAAGAAATGGCAAAATTTAAGGTTATGCTTAATAACTGTCATACGACAGAAACCGGGAGGATAGCTATAGGTGGCAATACACATATCAGCTGCAGGGTTTTAACATTAGCTAGTGCCCAACTCTGAACAAAACCCAAAACCAAAACCCTGAGAGCACAACTTACTTCACTCACTGCCTATCCGTGGATCAGCTGACCCTCGACGGCGGCGGCTGGTCTTTGCCTGCTCTGCACCAGCCTCAGTTGGGGGCGGTTCCTTTCGCTTCCTACAGCCAGCTGGGTGTCTGTAAGGACGCAAATGCCAATCTATGCATCCCAGGTACGCCTTTGCTGTGTTACAATGGTATCGAGACAGGACCGCACGACTTCCGTAATAAACTTCGGGTCGGCGGTTCGATTCAGGCAGCCAGCAAATCGCATATTGGCGATTTCATGGTGTAATGGTTAAACCAGCGCACTGGCGCGAGGTGGGATGGCTCCTGTGCTCGAAAGAATAGCCGAGGACGTCCATTGCTAAGTGGGGGGCAATGTAACGACGCAAATGCCAATCTGAGCATCCCGGGTTACGCCTTTGCTGTGTTACAGTGTCGGCTTCCTGCCGGCTTCCTGCCACGGGGCTTCTTTCGTTCCACCTCCTCTCCCTCCTCCGTGGTGGGGTTCTCACCCATCTCTGCAGCTGTCCCGCACCCGTCACCCTCATCACTGGTCGGCGGGTTGGCGGGGTTCTGCTGCTCTTGCTGTCGTGGAACTTGGACAGGGGCTACCTCTTCGGCACCAGCTGGTGTTTCGGCGGCAGCTGCATTGCCGCCCTGCTCTGTGTCTGCAAATCACGATCACATTGTAGGGATCAAAATCTTGCTTACAAGAGTGTAAAACCGCTGTGAATGTCCCGCACACTATGAGTCTTTCCATCCATCCAGTCAACCCTCCTCCCAGCCCATCCCAGAAACCCACCATCCTTCTTCTTGTCCACGAAACCCGCCTTCTGCTTGATGCGCCCCAAGATTGCCAAGGCCTTCTCCCTGGCTTCCTGGTCGGCCTTCTGCCGCATGTCATCTGTCGGCTCCTCCCAGGTGCCCTGCTCCTTAAGCTGTTTCACCTCCGTCCGCACCGTGTTGAACATGCCTTCGTAGCCCTTTGGCTTGAGCCCTGCACCATAGCACGTACACACACATTCAGCCATCGTACATGTCGGGAACTGACACTGCAAGTGGGGGGAAATTGAAAAGTGCGCTATTGTTGGGGGTGTCCCTTTTCCAATGCATGATTTAGTACCCCCAGGTGTATATGTACATTCCCCCAATTTGCAAACTTACCGCCTTGGTAATTCTGCATGCACGTTTTCATGCTTTTAAGGAGAGCTGCTTCGACCTCCTTCCGTGCCGTGCTGTTCCTCTTTAGGGATAGGAGGTTGCCCTTGCCAATGGTCTTGATATGGCACAGTACAGTCATCCAGTGCGTTATGATGGTCTTGATATGAATCGGTGTCGTAGCAGGGGTGTCGTTCCGGGGTGCCAGGCCCTCGCTGATGTCGGTCCAAAGAATGCCCGCCTTGATAACCCTGAATGCGAGGGCAGAAGTACGGCCGTCATGGGGAGAAAAGCAGGGAAGGGAAGAGCGGCAGGCCTGCCCTAGGGCACGCGTCGGGAAGGTGACCCCCATGTCTAATGCAAGTGTTTGAAATTTCCCATTATCGTGACTATGCTGCTCTGTTCACTGACGGATCCCAGGTCATGCATGCACTAAATGGGGTGATCACGGACCTATCTAATGGGACCTGCGACAGAACGGAGTCGGTGGAGCGCATTAGCACCCTCCTGCGGAAGGTGCTGATTCAAGTATTTGCAGGTCGCAGGCCTGAGGGTATGCAAGCGGGGGGTGGAATGCCAAAGCGCCCGGCAACACATGCTTGCTTGCAGGGTGCGGCTTGGCCCTGGCAGGGTCGAGAATAAGTCAGGCCCTTTGTGGGAAGCGTTCTGCAAGGCACGTAACGCAATGAATCGTGCCAAACGTCGTGCCCGAGCAGCATATGATGCAGAGAGAATGCGTGAGTTTGTGGTTAGGTGCAGGCACGATCAGCGCGCACTATGGCGGGCCTTGGGAGGGCAACTCAAGAAGCGTTGCGCAATTGACGACTTGCATGTATTTCGGGATCACTTTGCCACCTTGTTAAACGCAGGAGTTGGGGAGACGGGTGTTGAAGGTGCACATCGGCTCCTTAATTATATCTCCTTTTTTGGGGCCCCTTTGGGAGAGGGTGCTTGGCAAGCGTGTCGGACTGTCATGGACAGGAGAGCACGGGCAGCTAGCATCCTGGATGAGCCTTTCACCTTGGAGGAGGTAGCGCGTGCTGTCGGTAGGTTACCAAACGGAAAGGCTCATGGGCTTGAGGCCGTACCATCGGAATGTTACCGTTATGCACGCCTCCCACGGGTGGATGAGCGGGGCAGGCAGGGAACGGAGGTGAACTGTATCGTCCCAGTGCTGCGCGTTTTGTTAGAGCACGTCAGGGCAACTGGTGACTTTCCACAGCAGTTTACCAAAACGGTGGTATCCCAATTTTAAAGAAGGGTGACCCGTTGGTGGCAGGAAATCATCGAGGCATTGCAGTTGGAGGAGCACTTGCGAAGTGCTATGCGTCAGTGATCCTTAACCGCCTGGTACGTGCTGGGGAAATACTGGACCTGTGGCACCCATGCCAAGCGGGTTCAGGCGGGGTTTTGGCACCGCTCATCACCTCTTTGTCAAGCAACACCTGCTCAGGCGGCATCGGATCGCGGGGCAGCCGCCGTTGATAATAGTACAGATTGACTTTGAGAAGGCCTTTGATAAGGTGCCTCGTGAGCACATGTGGCTTCGGTTGCAGGAGAGGGGGATTAGCGGCCCCATGCCAGATGCTCTGAGAAAAGCGTACGAGAAGGTGTCCATGGTGATGAAGGTAAATGAGAAAGTGGGGGGAGAGTTTGAGTCTAAGCAAGGAGTGAAGCAAGGGTGTCCTTTATCTACGGAGTTGTTTGGACTCTTCATTGAGACACTAGCTGATCTGATTGATACTCATGACCTTGGAGAAGCTGGAGTACTTAAGTATGACGCACCCCTTGTGGACAGCAAGCGCGTCTCCATACTGTTGTATGCAGACGATGTTAGTCTGCTAGCGACGTCACTAGAGCGAATGTCTGAGCTGCTACATCTTGTGCCACAAGTAGTGTGTGGCTATTGAACAGGTGTTTCCACTAAGCGCCCCCGAACCATACGACAGGTTGCTATTAAGGCACCAAACCAATGTTATAGTAAGAGTGGGTGTAATTTAATGCGCAAATCATTACAGTTTGGTCGGCTAATTGCTGGAATGTGGGCAATTCGACCGGTCCTGCTCGGAATACCACTGGTCAGCGGGTTATTTGCGGCTGTGGATAAAGGAAAATACAAAAGTCAACGAAGGACCTTGAAGGACCCACCGCCTCTGCCGCCACCCTCTCGACCTTCACAACCCCCGCCTTCGGTCCCATCCCCCCCTCCTCCCCCACCATCGCCGGCACCTCCACTGCCTCCCCCGCCATCCCCTCCTCCTTCCCCACCTTCCTCACCTTTACCCCCATCTCCTTTACCGCCGTCCCCATCGCCACCTTCTCCATCGCCACCATCACCGCAGCCTCCTTTCCCAAGCCCACTGCTCCCGCCCCCGCCATCCCCGCCTTCCCCACCCCCTCCACGGCCACCTTCTCCCATCCCTCCCAGCCCCCTTCCACGGCCACCCTCGCCATCCCCTCCCCAACCGCCGTCCCCACCTCCACCTCCTCCACCTCGCCCACCCCCACATGCACCTAAGGCTCCTAAGTCTCCCCGAGCCCCC
>NW_003307552.1:1760213-1839581 GCF_000143455.1 Volvox carteri f. nagariensis | reverse complement strand
AGCAGGCGTACGGCGTGATGACGATCACCTCCCTGGCCAGCACCTTCCCCGCAACCCCGTCTGGCGACCTGTATGTATGTCTGGCCATGAGTCGAAACAGCAGGTGTGGCACTCCGGCGGGGCTGTGCTACGGAAACAGCTGCGTGTACTCGCTGCTCAATGCGGACAACAGCTGCTGCCCCGCCAGCCAGGTGCCGTACTAATAGGTGAAAGGCCTCTGTAGTTATTGTCATTAAATGATAGCGCAGTTGCGGCTGTGGTGTTGTGGTGGGTAAAAACATACATAGAGTTCGCTCACCGATTGGGTTGTTATCATGAGTTAAATGCACTAGATAGGTTGATGGATTATTGCTTTGGTTGCTTGTTGGCTTTCCACTTGGAAGCGGCATGTGCGGTGTGTTGGAGTATCAACGTATGCGGATTGCAATAATGTCGATGATAATGCTACGCTCGGCTCGTACATGCATGTGCGAACTACTGGTGCAGGGATATGTGTTTCGGGTTCTGTGCATAGCTTTGCTTGTGGTTGCCGTAAACGCCGTGAAGTTGTGCTTTATATGTGTTACCTTTGTTTCAGGTTCGAATGGCACCGTCATGCTTACCTGTACTGAGATTTTATGGTATTATACATACCCCAAAGTCCATTGCTTTGACGCTCCGCTGATGACTTTGTACGCAATATCATTTCGGCCTCGTGTGCGATGTGTTTGATTTGGCAGCAAGCAAGTGGCGTTTTAATGCAGGAACCCGCCCTGACTCTTCGACTTGCTTGCTCCACGGATTGAAGCTGCCGTTACGGCGCCTTGCGTACGTCCAGTCAACTGAACAAAGCTTAGCAGATACCACAATACTCGCTCCGTCCTACCTCACGGTGTCATCCTCAGCACGTGTTATCCTCGCTTTTCCACTAGTTCCAACAAATTCTTGACATCTCGTGTAAATACCACTGTTGCTTTTAAAAGGCCTGCAACAAGGCTCGGACAGCACCAAGCAACCAGAGGCACTGCCCCACCTGCCCATTAGCACTAAACACGGACAAACACGGACACTAACTAGTTCTGGGCGACTGCCTAGAGACAGTAGAGACGAGCGTGTGATCGAGATCTATGTACCGGGTGGGCCAGTTTTGTTTGCTCGCTGCCCATCATTAATAATAACAGCGCATTCCCAGCATCACGAGAGGCCTTTCTGGCGGCCAGCTACCACTACTACCACTACTACCACTACTACCACTACTACCACTACTACCACTACTACCACTACTACCACTACTACCACTACTACCACTACTACCACTACTACCACTACTACCACTACTACCACTACTACCACTACTACCACTACGACCACTACGACCACTACGACCACTACGACCACTACGACCACTACGACCACTACGACCACTACGACCACTACGACCACTACGACCACTACGACCACTACGACCACTACGACCACTACGACCACTACGACCACTACGACCACTACGACCACTACGACCACTACTACCACTACTACCACTACTACCACTACTTTCGTTGGATGGAGTGGCGTTCAGGTTTGTGCATGCGTGTGGAGACCAGAAAACAATGGAGGAGGAGTGCGGCCATCAGGATTCCGATGGTGAACCCTCAGTGCTTCCTTTGGGCTTGCCATGCATTAGCGGTCACGCATAAAAGCCGTCGCCAGGATGTAAAGCGATTCCGGAGACCGCAATTCCCATTTTCCGTCGCCCAGCAACTAATAACCAGGTTGCCGCGGGCTCGGGTCGTCAATAGGAAACTTGCGGGGGTGCAGGCGCCTGCAGGGGTTGGTTTCCGCTGCTGCAGCCATGCTGCCCCGCCATCTACGCATGCCTCCACTGGCTCTAATACTCACCTCCAGGGTTCAGTCTTTCTATAATTTTGTACGTACAAAGAGGGTATACGAGCGTATAATAAGAAACGCTTTCGCTACGCGCAAGTTCTCTTGCCCACAGGGTATCATTTACTGATGGATTTTAAAGATGGAAACCAGTACCTAACTGTTATGCAGCGTATGCAGCTTTCGATAGGCTATGGCCGTACAGTAGGCTACGGGGAAAGTTCACCAGCAGGTGCGCCTTCAAGGTGCAGCCAGGTCCTTGGTGTCCCCTTTGGGTTTCACCCCCTTGTTCTTTAACCCCCTCGTCTTCCAAGTTCACACGTCAACTGGTAGTATTTCCCAGCCGTTCGATGCTTTCGGCCAACTAACGACCTGCTGCTGGGACAGGCCGTACCTGCTGCAGTTCGCAAAGAATTGTTATTACATAAAGAGAGGCCGGCGGAATGAAGTCGTGACGGATGGGTGACGGATGGGTGAACATTCAGGCGAGCCTACTTCTTACTACGACATACTAGATGCGCATTGCTGTACCTGTAGGCACGCACACAACGTCTGTGTCGTACGCCTCAATTCCTTACACACGTGCAGGATGGGATGGGGATGAACCCTTAGGTCGCAGGAGGCCCCATCCAATGTCCCCAAGTCACCTCAACCCTGAAACTAAGAAAATGATGATGTTTGCTGTGTGCCAATGTCCCCAGGCGATGTTGCGGCAGGCAGTCAGTTCGCAAATTGTCCAGGCAAAAGACGAAGACTGTGCACACACACATTTACATTTTGTACTATATTGTTATAATATATCACTCTGGGAACCAGGAGCCTTCATTTCTGATTCGGTTCACATTCATTTCATCCCTTCATTTTGACCATTCATTCCACAACCAAATCGAGGGCCAAGTATCATTTTAGAATAGAGCCCTTCATTACAGAATGACGGGAGTTCAGAATGGACGCTCCCTACGGTTTGAATGCCCCTTCAGTCCAAAACGAAGCGGTCTCCATAAATGAACCATGCCCATCACGTGATATGAAGGCCCCTTCAGTCTAAAATGAAGTTCCATAAAATAAACCATGTCCATCACGTGATATGAATGCACCTATATATATATTGTATGACATGATTATATATGTAATGTTGTATGATATTTTATTTTATTATCAGTATTGGCCGCATTGTTTTTTTGTCTGGTCGCATTAGTGCGAATTGATTTCCCCATTTCGGACGAAGAAGGACGAAGTCAAAAAATCTTACGGGATATGCCCGGGGTGGCGCCCGAAGACGTCCGCTCGAGGGGGGGAGGAATGTAAGAAGGGTTCAGCCAGTGTTTTTTTTTCATTTTGGGCCTAGTACCCTAGAGTAATAAACTGGGTGTTTCTTGCGGTTAATATTCCTATTTGTATAGTCGCTGGGGGGGGCTGCCCCCCCAGACCCCCCCCCTCNAAGGCCGNACGGNGTGCTGTAANCCACACCTGACGTCTGGAAACACACATGCCGTACCACCATCGTTCTGTGCACCTAACTGCATTTGCGCCAGTGTCTCTGTGAGCAGGGCGCGGAGCCACTTTGACTGTCCATAAACGTCGTGAGCACACGAAGGCAAAATAGTGTATAAGCTCCAAATGTTCAGCTTTATATGTGCAGAAGGCATTTGGGGCGCGACTTATGGCCGAAGTAATGAACCAGTACTGCCAACTGACCAACGATTCCATTTCTTCCAGGCTCAGACCCCCATTTATTCCCAAAAAAGTAATATATTGCCAAAAAAAACACTGGGTTCAGCTCCCTGTGCGTACCTTCCGCTGACAGCCTTTGGGACTGACTTTGGCGATGACTGGAACGGATACAAATGATCGGGGGGGGGGGGGGGAGGACCAAGACCATCATACCGCCATATCCCAATCGATGCGGCAGTGGCCGCAATACTGTATATGAAATTGCGTACTATGCCATACTAATGTACAAATGTTGCCAAGCTCTTCCATCTCTGCTTTCTAATGTTTGGCTATGACTCTGCAAGGTAGGTTGTGCCCGAGATTGGTAATCCCCTGGGAAAAGAAACCTTTCAAGCCACAGCATACTTTGTGTTGTGGCTTGAAATAACATAACATCATAGGTGTAATAAACGAACGACATGTTTCTACAGACAGTGGATTGCTCAGCTCCACGAGTCCATGCATGAGTCTTTCTGCATCGTCTCGGCCCTATGAGACCAAGCTTATTTCGCGTTTTTGGGTCTTAAACGCCATCCAGGAGATGCCTTTTCATGGTACGCCCCCACCACGTCACTACCGTCATCGCCAATCCACACATTAGTTCCAGGAAGCTCCCTTAGCTGGCCCTCCCGTCGCAATGAAGATGTCGTGGCCGCTGCGGCGGCGGGAGCTGGTGATGATGAGGTTTCGATGGCTAGTTGGCGGTGGCGGTCGTGGCGGCGGTGGTGCTTCACATGTACACAGCACCTAGTAGCTGTCTTCTTCCTTTGCAGCCATGCCAGGACGACCATGTGACGTGTTCTTTTCGACTGGAAACAAACATGCTTTAGGCGTTAGGAAAGCGACATTTCCTGAAATACTAGCGACTCGGGTTGTATGGGGAGTTGCAGAACGGTGGTGGTGTTCGGGTCCGGGGTAGTAATTTGGTCATCAGATCGACAGTGAGTTCAACACAGCTGGCGGCAACACGACTATGTCGCCTGTGGTGTTCAACTAGCCGCCAAAATCTCATCACCAGCTCCCGCCGCCGGCCCCGCTGCCACCGCCACCAGCGGCTGCTGCTTCCCTAAGCCCCTGCAGGCGCTGCGCCAGCTGCAGGGCCCTGGTGACCCCCGACACGGGCCTCAGGAGCAAGCTGCCGAAGCAGCGCTGCAGCTTTTGTCGCGTGTGCAGCTGGGGCGGCTGCGTGGCGTCATCGGGCACCGCAACCTCCGTAAGAAGCTATCGTCGTCTCAGCCAAAACACCCAAAGCAGCCAAAGGGACGAAAGAAGGCAAGTCGAAAATCAGTAATTCAGAATCAGTAATTTAGAAATGTGGTGGAACGATCCTGATGCTGAACAGTAAGCAGGTCTCACTACCGGCACACACGAGGCTGTTGAACACCGGCCAGCCGGATATGGTCACCCTTGTCGTACGAGTGTCACATCGCGCGGTGCCAAGCGAGGAATGAGTCTAACGGTCCGTGAACGGAACATGAACAGCCTCTTGTAAACAAAGCCCAAGTGGGAAGGGAAAGAAAAGGGAAAGCATTGAGAGGAGGCGCGTGTTGACGGCCCAGGGCTGCTGCACTGCATGGCAAACCACCACCACCTCCTCCTCCTCCTCCTCGGACTAAGTCCCCCCCTGCGAAACCCGGGGGGGAGTTGAACCCACCTTGCGTATCGCCGTCAGGAGCTGCCCGTGCTCCTCACTCAAGCCCGGTCCATCCGCACCATGACTTCCACACACAGCGGATGCACCGCCACTGCCACCGCCGCGGCTACCTGTGAAACCGCTTCCCCCCAGGCGGCCGCTGCTTCCGCCCGCAGCGCGCACGCTCCCCTCCTCCTCCCCCTGGTCCGCCCTCGCTGACAGCCACAGCGCCGCGGCTTGCAGGGGCCTCCGAAGCGGGTAGGCAAGCAGCACCTGAACAGCGGCCGGGTGTACAGGGAGGTGGTTGTTGGGCGGGGTGGCTGGGTGCATATGGAGTTGGTGTTTAAAGGACACTTAGGATTACACTAACCACCACTCCTGTTCACTATTTAACGTCGTGTCCCCGCCTCCACCCACCCATTCCCACCATCCCTCCTTCCCTCCACCCCTTCCCACCTCCACCCGCCCATCCACCCCACCCTTCTTTCCGCCCTTCCCCCAAACCGCAACCAACCAGCAACCAACCGCCTCTCCGGCGCCTCCTGCTGCTCGCGGCACGTAAACTCCTCAAGATAGGTTTTGCTTTAACAGCGCCACCACGTCCCATGCAGCAAACCCCCCACCTGGTGACACCACCTCTCATCAACCCACCGCAAGCTGTCCGAGATTCTATGATTGAAAAAATTTCCAGTTTTGATAATACAACAAAAACCACCACTAGATTTTATCAATAAAAAAATTGCCCATGGCCCGCCTCATCAAAGAATAGTCGCTTATATTCATCCAATATTTCTTAGCCAAATGAATTTTCCTAAAGCTGTTATAACAAGTATTACCATACAATGATATAATAAATCCAATAAATTCTAGAAGGACCCATGCCGCAAAGAAATTTTGTCCTTGGGAGCTCTTAAAATATGCTTTAGGCTATTAACCCGTTACATGATTCAGCACTAGACGATTCTTTGTGTTGGAAGCTTCAGCTAAGCAACTTGGTATCAATAGATTGTCTGAGGTAGCAAAACAGACAGAAGGGTTTTCACCTGATTGGATTTGTTTTACTGAAGCCCCATTTTACCCAACCCATCCTCCCGTGGTGGTGGCCGGCACCCCGGGTGACACCGGCCCCCGGCCCCTTCTTCCCCACCTGGCTCCGGAACAGCAGCAGCCCCTTGTTGGTGAGGTGCGGAGGGGCCAGAGGGGCCTCCCTCTGTACCTCCGCGGCACCCGCCAGCTGCCGCTCCGCCTCCACACGCGCACCCAGAGGGCCGCACCACACCACCCAGACCTAGCAGCCGCATTATAGGGGCCGATCAACAGACGCACATATGGACAGCACACACCAGAAATCGACATGTGGGAATGGGTATGTCGGAAGGGGAAGGCACTGTGCATTAAGCGCTAACGCAGCAGGTGTTCATGTGCATTCAAGATTGAGCACACGAGCTGCTTGTTCTTTTTCTCAGGAATAGCTAATCGCAACGCCTGTACCCCCCCCAGCGTGTTCAAAGCAAGTTCGGTTCTTCTTTTTGTTTCCGCAAAAGCAAAGCGGCGAATGGTGACGAATGGGAGCGAGTGGGGGCGAGTGATGACGAGTGGTGGCGAGTGGTGACGATTGGTGACTAATGGGGGCGAGTGGGGGCGAGTGATGACGAGTGGGGGCGAGTGGGGGCGAGTGGTGACTAATGGGGCCGAGTGGCGAGTGGGGCGAGTGGTGACGAGTGGTTGACAAGTAGTAACGGGCGAGTGGTGATGAGTGGGTGACGAGCGGGGCGAGTGGGGGCGAGTGGTGACGAATGGTGACGAGTGGGGCCGAGTGGGGTCGAACTGGTGACGAGCGGGGACGAATGGTGACGAGCGGGGGCGAATGGTGACGAGCGGCGGCGAGTGGTGACGAATGGTGACGAGTGGGGGCGAGTGGTGACGAATGGTGACGAATGGGGGCGAGTGGGGGTCAGTGGTGACGAGGGTGACGAATGGTGACGAACGGTGACGAGTGGTGACAAGTGGGGGCGAGTGGTGACGAGTGGGGACGCCGAGGTAAATATAGCCGACCCTTTAGGCTGCACATGCACATGCACATGCACATGCACATCTCTTCCCCCCAAAAAGCCGCTTCACGCCACCCGTGGGGAGTGAGGGTGGTTAGGGAGCTCCACAAGTTAACCCTGAGGCGCCCTGCTATTCCTCCGTGAGGCCCTCCGCTCCATCACAATTGCATGTCACTGCCTCGCGACCCTTCTGACCTCCAGCCACCGCCGGTACACTGGCCAGGAGCTCAGCAGCCGCCGCCATAGCAGCAATCCCTCCGCCACAATGGCAGGTGGCTCCGAAACCGCCTCCTGGAGGGAAAGGACGGTTGGAAAGGGCAGCGGCATTTTGCTCCCGATGATGTGTTTGCGGTGAAAGCTGAAAAGGCGCACCAAGATGCTTCTACAGGCTGTCGAACTGTCGAACGCGCCACACACGCATCGAGCGGGAGTCCCGATAATGTTCTCTACACAATACCCTGTTGGATCTGCTAGGCATGGATCCGCTAGAGCAGCTGCTGTCGATGAAATCGTTCACATATACAACCCCCACACGCCAGCTATGACACCTTGACTTCACATAAAGGACCTCCTTAGCCGTACGTACCATGCAAGGCACGCCGTCCGCCATGCAGTGACGGCAAAACACGTCAGCACGTCCACAACTGCCCCGCACTCACCACCATCAGTACCACTTCCCGCATCTCCGGCTCATCCAGCTCCCACTGTACAACACCGCCTCCGCCACCTTCACCGCCTGTGCCGCCGCCATCACCACCCCCTCTCTCGAGGCCACTGCTCCCACCAGCGGCGCGATGCGATGCCCCCAACGCCAGCGCGCCGCGCGTGTCGCCCCTCCTTAACAGCTCTGCGAACCGGTCTGCATAGCTACTGCCGCCGTACACCATGTCTCCACGAAGAACAGGCTGCCCGCCGCCGCCGCCGCCGTCGCCGCTGCTGCTGCTGCTGCTGGGGTCCCGAAGGGAAAGTCCACGCCGCCGCTTGGCGCCTTGACCTTTGGCCAAATCGGCGGACGTCGACGAGCACGTCGCTGCCGCCGCCTCCGTGGTCAGGTGGTCCCGTATCTGGTCACAGCGGGAGGCCATCACCGCCGCCACGCCTTCGTACAAGGACAACCACAGGGCGCCGCCGGAGCAGCACAGCTTGCCCACCATCTGCTGCACGCGCACCGCGTTGAAGCGCTCGTCCACCTGCCGTACCATCACATGGACCATACATCATAGCCATAAACTTCTCAAGGGATACAAATGTCTTCCAGCATACCTTCACGAGTTGCATTACCTCGGCCCCGGTTTTCTCCGGGTCTATGTTTTTCGACCTTGGCAAGACGGTGCTTAGAACCGCTCCAGGACCAGCAGTAGTAAGAGCAAGCGACTCTGCCCTTCCTCCAAGACTCTCCTGATCCCTCATCTTGGTCTACTGGCCGGGGTCCTTGCACTCACACTAAATACCCCTACGGACACACATGCGCATGCAAAACCCCACCGCCGAGCCGCATCTGATACAGCAGCCGATACTCAAGGTACGCTACATACATGCACACATACATACATACATACATACATACATACATACATACATACATACATACATACATACATACATACATACATACATACATCCCGTCCGCACCCCCACTTACATCCCGCCACTCCGACACTCGCCTCACCTGCAGTGCTGACCGGTTCCTGCCGCATGTCTCCCACAGCTGGTCCACATGTGTAATGCGACCCCTTCCCCCTCGCCACCCATCCCCTAACACCGCGGGAGGAGAAGCCGCAACGCTGCCGCTGCCGCTGCTGGCGACTTCGCAGGCCCCTGATGGACTGCTGCTAATACCCACCTCCTCCGTGACACGGGAGCCCTTGCCCTGCTGCAGCTTCTCCCCCATCCTGCTGTCACTGCCCCGCCCAACTCCGCAACCTGTGCAACCCTCATCCTGCCGCTGCTCCTGCTCAGGCTGTTGCCAGCCAACCGCACCAGCACTGCCCGCCGCAATGTCCAGGACCACACTTGATAACTCCGCCGGCGTATGGAGAGTTGCAGCTCCGGCACTACAAGTGACATGGCTGCTTCTAGAGCCGACGACTGCCTGGGACAGTGGTGCGGCCTGCAGGCTGGGGCCCTGGTGCAGTCCTGGCGCCTGGTGCTTTGGCAGCTGCAGCTGCTGCTGCTGCGGTGGTGGAGGTGGTGGAGGTGGCGGCATTGGGCCCTGCTGGTGGTGCTTGTGGTTGGTGTTGTGGTGGTGTTGCTGGCCCTGGCGGCCTCCAGAATCAACGGCCGCTCTGCAGGCAGCGAGCCACAGGGACGCCGCCGCCTGCATGGCGGTGGGGAGCACACAGTACGGGAAGGGAGGGTCGAAAACTGTGGCGGTTGTGGGAGTGCGAGTGGGAGTGGGGGCGGAGGCGGCGGGGCGTAGCTCGCGGAGACGGGGAAGCTTGGGGTAAAGTAGTGTTAGGGCAAATGCAAAACGAATGCGCGGACGAACACGGACTCGGACTGCTTTCGCACATTGCCACGCAGGCGACGGTGTGAGTTGTGGTTTCAGGAATGCTGTTGGCGACGTATGTGTGTTTGGCTTTCCCCGTGTTTTCTGTATGTATGGCATGTCATGACAGCTTTAACCCAGCATAGACATACATACATAATCCAAGACGCCGCTAATCGCTAACATGCAAACTCCGAAGGAGGATCTCAACCCGGGGGGACATAAACAGAATGTCCTCCCCTTTTGCCGCTTCACCGCTGCCCTTCCACCTCTATCACTTTCTGCTGCCATGTCATGCTTTCCAAACCCCCGAACCCGGGGGCCCGACAGGCTGAACCTTGTTAACTCTGCTCCCCAAAGGACACGTCCGTACCCTCAGCCCTATGATGCAGAGCTGCGGTCGAAGGCCTACGACTTAACTGGCCCCTTTAAGTCCCTACCCTACCCTACGCAACTCTACCTCGTCACGCCCTTCCTTCCAACACAGCACACCATACTCCGCAATTGGCGTTGACATACACCACCGCTCTCCCACACCACAGCCTACATTTGTGCTCACTTCCACCCCTCCACAGGGCGCTTCACCCACCTCCACTACGTATTCGAAGCCCTTTCGGAGCACCATGAACCGAACCGCCACCTGCAGACCCATGGGACACATCACATATCGCATGTGCTCAGTCGAAGTAAGGTGCTACGTGGTTCGAAGGAAGCCACCGGTGCAGATACAGCAGACACTGAGCGGGACCACGCCATGATCTCGACATACCTGGATACCTCCACGGCCCATGCCCCCAAACCCCCATCATCACCCCGCCCGCCCAGAGTTACGCACTCGCAAAAATAAAACCTCCCTTCCTCCTTTCCCAGGGACTGGGTAACAGCTGGTATAGCCACGTATCTCTTTGTCCGTGGGGGGAAGAAGGGGTGCGCCAGCGCGCCGGGGCTCTGTCGTACCTGCGTTAGTGCACACGTGGTCTTGTACGACAGCATCTTGCTGTGCGGGTGGTCGCAGCCCGGCGGCGGCCGCAGCACCGGAGAGCCCGCGTGCGGGGCCCGGCTCCAAGCGCGTCCCGGCAGCTGGATGGAGTCCAGCTCATACCACAGCTCGTTGCTTCGCTTCCACGTTTCGCGGCACAGCGCAAAGCAGTCGGGTTGCAGAGAGCAAGGTTGGGACGTGGGACGGCAACCGCACATGAGGGGGGGCCCCATTTGAATTAAACGACTCCAGACAGAAGGCAGCAACATAGGCCACAGGGCAGACTTGCGGATGACAAAATCCGACTCTACTTATGCGCCTTGGCAGATACGGCCTATAAGCTGGGCCATCTGTGTGCGTGGCGCAAACAGGAGTTTGCTGCACTCATCGACGGTTAACCTTGAAGAATGCCCATAGACACGCACATTTAAGCGCTTACTTCGCAGCTGGAGACCCAATCAGTGTTGCGGCTGCCTCAGCAATGTTAACGGGAATTCCCCATTGTTATATACACACACACAGACGCACAGAAATACGTACAGGCGTACAGATGCCCCCATGCTGGCGCACCTGAGGGTTACCACTGACAGCCAGTGCCGGCACACCAGCGCAGCGCGCACGCAGTCGCCCACGTCGCGCAGGCCGCTCAGTACCAAAAGTAGAACCTGCGGATGGAGCGTCCGACACCGCCGCCAGCAACCAGCGTTGCCACCGTCCAATCCGTTGTAATCGCACGAGCAGAACGTGCGGCGGTCCGACAGCAGATGGGAGCGGACAAGGGTTGGCAGTTAACACATTCCTTTCTAATCGAAAGGCCATCAAATAGTCCACGGTGCCGATTGTGGGGACCATAAGATTGCCCAAGCGCACCTACCTCCGCTGGAATAGAATCTCCGCGAGTGGTCACCGGAGACGTACTGTTGTCCACCGCGGCCTGGGAGCCCGTAGCGGCTGGGGTGTTTGCAGCAGCCAACTCGGCGGGCTCTGGGCTAAAAGGCGTGACGCCGCGGTTGCCGCTGCCTCCCACGTGCGTACAGCTCAAGGCCTGATTACAACTAGACGAGGAAATTGTCACATGCTTTCTGGCTGAAGCGAAGCTATTCATAGCGGGCGCCGTGTCATGACGTCGCGCCAGGCCGTCGCTGACCCGCTGGTCAACGTGATCTGTGTCCTCCGTGACAGCCGGTTTAACCTTAGCATGGCATGTTTCGTCGCCCCCATCGAGCTCCTGTGTGATGTACCGTGCATCAATTGTGGATTATGTTTCGGCACACTGTTCAGATGGCTGCGGCCATGTCGCATAAGTGCTGACCAAGAAAGCCTAGATCAGAGCAATAATGCATTTCCAGGAGCTTTACAATCTTACTGCCAGTTCCGCAATCCAATCAGAGTCGCTCGCCGGCCCAGCAACGTTGTCAGGGTTGCTACTGGAATGTGTGGACGCATCTTGGGTCCGGCTACTCGTTACTCGAAGCTGCCATTGTGGAAAATCAAATGTAAGAGACATGGTACCGCTCCTATACTTTTAACTGGAGCCAGATTGCAAACCCTAGCTTCAGCAGCGTATCATGACGCCGCGTCATAGTCACAGGCGAAAAGTACAGGAAGAATCGCCACGTCGCATGCACTATGGATGCAGCAATGATTCAGATATGATCAAGACCTTGGAATTTCCTCAGCAGTCGTCGTGACGGTTGGTTCGCCAGCAAAGCTCCGTGGTCTCGGAGGGCGCTCAGACAGTCCTGATGTGCCGGCACTCTCTGGCTGTCAGTGGTAACTGTCAGTCCACGCTCACGTCCAAACATCAACGCAAACAACTTGGAAAGCCTGGGGCTCTCATCCCTGCCTCTTCAATCTCCACTTCCTATTTCCATGAGCCCGTGTGCGTTTTGCTACAGAAGCTCCAATCTTCAGTGAGTGACGCAAATGTCATCATTAATGCCATAGGATGGACATATGTGCATTCAGGGGTGCATTATTGCGCAGAAAGCCGAGACATCTTTGCTGTTTGGAACGACTACCGACCGAAGCCACCATCGGGCCTCCAAAAGGCGGTGCAAGTGCATTTCGCGTTCACGCACATTGCATTGCGCCGCCAGTAGCACGCAACTGCGTCATTGGAGCCACAAACACTGGTACGCCAATGCGACTGACATTTCCAACGGTTTGTCCGTTGGGATAACCAACCCATGCTTGGTGAAATGAACTTGCCCTGTCTGGCAACACCACCACCTTCAGGACTCCCTCCCATCGCCAAATATGATTCAGATCCACCCAGTCGTCTGTTGGCAAAAACATACAAGGTCCCCTAACCAAGGGTGGTCATATTACACATGAATGGCTATCATGGATACCAAGCCAGAAGCTGTGCGTTCAGTACCAGCAAACCAAGAGTACTGCAGGCCCCAAAACTGAGGCCAAACTGAGCATGTCGCCTGTCGCGTCCCTCAACCGGCCCACATAGGACAGTTTCCTGGCTCGCCAAGCGATGAAACCCAGATCCTCAGCTCACAACCCTTGACAACAGCCAAGCCCAACCAGGCCCACAGTATAACCAACTGCTGTTTACCTAAACCTCCCCTTACTAGTGCTTGCTCTGAAGCAAACCTGCATACCCCACTACACTGGCCTGGAACATGTGTAATGGCTGGGGCAAGGTGAAGTCCTCGGACTCTTCCCCTTCCCAGCACCGTGGTGGCCGCCTGTGCTCATCTGGCAGCCCAGCGTTTTCTATTTGTATGCTTGCGATATTTAATGTCATTATGTAACATGAATACAACCCTGAGTTGAGGGGTTTGTAACACAGGTCGGCAAATCTTGTGGGTACTGTGGGTCTGTACCACAGTACCCGCAGCCGAAATTCGGGGTGAACCGCTAGGTGGACCCCGCTGTGCCATGTGCAGCGCGCGTAAGCACGGGCTGGCATGGCGACGAATAGAGGCGTAAGGCGTGACCTTATAAAACGATAGGACTGCAATGTGTACTGAACGAGCAGCACTTATAACGCTGATCTTTTTTGTCGCCGGAAGGCGCCCCAAATTCCTTTTTGGTTTACTGACCAAAATTATGCCCTCCAGCAGCCGTGGAAACCGATTTGCCGACCTCTGATTCGGATATCAATCCGTTTTGGGCGCTTTATATCCTTCATATCGTAACCTCTTTGTAAGGCATTCGTAATGCAAATCGTATCGACACATGAGGTGGGCTCCGAAGATCCATATGAAGTAAACTGCCGATGAGTTATATGTGAATACTGTACTACGAGCATATGGAGTAGAAACCGCACGCTACGCGTATGTAGGCTTGCCCACTGTTGATAACTCGTACAGAAACTTCGACGTATCGCATAATGGCGGGATATTTGCGATTTGCATCGAAAGGACAAGGCGGCTGGCGGTAACGCAAGCGAGCCCGGAGATATCGGCATCGGCCCTGGGAAGAGTTCTCTTTTCTTTCTAAAAACCCGAAGGCCCTGGAATCGAATCATTCGAAGATAGGGCTCCCGAGACTTCGTGTATGGCAGGGTCCTGGCTGTGTTCTTCGCTCTATCCCTAAACCTATGTAACGAATATCAAGGCGACTGCTCCATATCCGCTGCCTAGTTTAACAGGTTACGAGCCCCGCGCAAGGATAGTGTCGCAGTCTGCCGGAATCAGACAACTGGGGATTGCAGTCTCTGGTTAAAAGTGGCTCTGGTAACTTTGAGTCTGGTACTAGGCAGCTGCCTGCAGGGAGGCTACTTATAGCCGGATTTGCGAAATTGCCGATCAATCGAAGCAGGTCCCGAAACTGGAGGAATTGTCTTATTGTGTAGTGGGTATGGTTGAGGGTGCTGCAGCGTATGTTGTGATGTGACTTAAGAGAAATTGTACGAGTACGGTGAGTCGAATGAGGTGCAGTTACCAATCGCGATGGAAAGCTTACAAGGAGCCAAGCTAACTGATGAGTTGTGCTCGTCTAACAACTCAAAATCATTTTTCGTCTTGTACCTGTTTTGTGCCTTGGTGGCTGAAAGCAGACTTCTTCGGCTGGTTTGCCTGGGATGCGTTGGGAAGATCCTGATCTTTGTTGTTGGACTAGGGGGGGCTTTCCAAAGCCGAAGTCGACTATGGGGGGGGGCTTTTCGGCCCCGGTGCAGCCACTTGACCCCCCGTTGATTTGCAGGGCAGTCCGTACAGCATAGGAGTGCAAGCACAAGAACGCCGCCACGTTTGGTGCAAACATTTGTTATTGAATATTTCAAACATTAAACGTGTTGTAGCGCGTTAGAGCGTTACAGAACTTAATCGCTGTGTGATTAAGACACGGCTTGATAAGACTGATCTACGAACAGTCTACAAATATCTTGGAGTTTAGGAGTGTTTCCTAACCAAGGAATGACACGCACAGACACATCGGTTTGAGCAACCAAGTACATTGCAACGTAGATCTGAAGAGACACTTACGATAGAAGTTGTTGCGGCCTCCTAAGCAACGAGTATTTATATTCGGGAGGAAGCCTGGGTTAGATATCTAACGATACACCAGTGAGAGAGATTCTAGAAGCCTACGCTTCTAATGCTCCTTTCTTAGAAGAGAGCCCAGACCTTGACGGAGCGAATCCGTCCTGTAACCTGTCGGTTCCCGCCGACATTACGCGCTAACAAAAGGTCGGCAGACTTGCTACGGCGGTGTAGACCTGTCTGGATCGTTTTAGGGTTTCTAGGCTTTTTAGCCATAGCATAATCATTATTGACTGAACAGTTAGCCTTCTTGTGATGCGGCAATCCGTAGAATGACATACACACAAAGCATTAGTGTCATTGCGGCAACGTGTGTTGCCGCTGCTGCGCCAAATCCATGAGTCGGGACTGCCCGATACGTAGGTGGTACTACCGTTGCATCCATGTTCGATGCCGGCCCTTCGGTCTGCTAGCTAGCAGCCCAAGGCGCGCCAAAGTGCCAGTGCTTCATGGACCAATTGTGTGTGTGTGTGGTTGTTACAGTGGGCTCCAGACTCCCGAAGAGTAGAGCCATCGGGCCAGCTGGCCGTGCACTGCAGTAGATACTAATATACCAATTGTTGTCCGCTCCCAGCCAGAATGCATTCGGGGATCGTTCCAGTGGCACATTTTGAGATTGGAATGCAGCGGCAAAGCTGATGGTGTGTCGCAAAGGCACACTTCGTTTGAACTTGAATAAGAAGGACAGCAATCAAACAGGCACGAGAGAGACGCCAGGAGGGAGGTGCTTAGAGCGTTGCCATGGTCGGTCTAAAGTTGCCGAGCATGAAGGAACCAAACCATAAAATCATGCCGTTTGCTTATGATTCTTTAATGTAAGGGATATGCAACGACGTCATAGGCAAGGGCTGCGGCGTGAGGGAAGTGACTTCCCGGAAGTCAAACTCGAAGCCATGGAAAGCTATCTTTGCGATCCGATGTATCTGAATGTTCTCCTTTGGCCAATCAATAAAGAATTGATGTAGCTTTTACATGCAATGCGGAGTGAGATATGTAAATTGATCTCACCCTGGAAAGCTATCTCCGCCGACAGATATATCTGAATTCATTTCCTTGGTCTATCAATAGAAATAGCTTTCAGGCGCAATTTAAAGCGGGGCAAGATATGAAAGTTAATATGTTAGGAAGGCTTCCTAGCTTTAAGCTAACTTCGCCCACAAATTTATCTGGATTAATTCCATTGGTCCATCGATAGAGAACCAGAATAGCTTTCAGACGCAATTTTAATCGGGGTGAAATATGATGAAATGTTACACCATGACTGACTGACTGACTGACTGACAGCAGTGAACCTAGCCCCCGAAAGGCGCTTCGCGCCTGGGGCCTCGCCCAAAAAGACAAACACAGAAATACAAGCAACATTAACGTGTTCCTCTCCCTCCTGTCCCTCATCCCTTTCCTCTCCCTCCTCTTTCTTCTCTCCCTCCTTTCCCTCCTCTCCTTACACTCTTTTCGCTCCCCTTCAACGCGTCTCATCTTCCTAGTCTCTCTCTCGCCCTGTGACATTAATCTTGCAGATGTACTTCCCGGTTCCAAGGTTCAACTCCGTACACGTCTCTTCCTGCAGTGCTCAAGTACAACGTTCTATCCTTTATTACTAGTTCTTTTTCTCTATATCGCTTGACTCTTCACGTTGCCATTTGTTCGAGCGTCACATCCCATGTGAACTTTCGTAACCGTCTTATGTTCGGCCACAAGTTCACATTGCACATCTTCCTGGCTTCTGCGCTTTTAACGTGTTTCCTCTCTTATTCAATAACATCGCGCTACGGCCCCGGCCGCAGCGCCTCCTGTTACGACGTTCCTGCCGGATTGCGGAAAGAGTAATTGTGTCTCAGTCCGAGCATGCGCATTCATTGTACTATAACATTTAGGTCCTTGCCCACCTAGTCGCCGGGCAAGCCAACGCTACACGAAAACAAAGCCCTTAGTTGGCCCTGCTGAGAAGCTCGTCGTAAGAATGTAAATTTCAAAAGTCATAAAATGTGCTGGTTTCGCGTCGTTAGGCTAGCTGCCATCTATCGCTGTAAGTCGAGCCGCCGTTGTCAATTAATCATCCAAAAGGCTCACATCTCAGGATCACGATCGTGATTATTTATGTGTCGCGACACATAAATAATTACGAACAAAAAACCGAAGGGCGAATTTAGAACTTTATTGTCGTCGTAATCGTGCTGCAGCCGTACAGGGGCAGTCGCAGCGACCCAGCGGGCGATTGAAGGCCAGTTTTTGAGTGGCACGACACGCAGCGCCTTTACCACAGGTGCCATGCATGAGCATAACCATGGATGAAGCCAACTGAGCGAAGGGTTGAGGCACCTAGATCGTCAGGCATCATCAGGGCTTCCATCGGTGAAAGCCACAGAAGCACGTGCCCCATCAACGTGCGTCTAATCGGCAGCTAACGAAGAAAGCAGTTAAATTCGCCGCGCGCCGCTATATATGTTTATATACCTCGCCTTTTACGTGGCCTTGCATTATATCCACGTCGCAATATTTTCCGGCGGATGGTTCAGGATTGAGAAATCAATCAATCGACAATTGGTTTGGCTTTTAAATGATATTACAGTGTATCCCAAAGCAAGGATTGTTGGCGAATAAATCTCACCAATCCGACACTGCATGGCCGAAGCCAAGCCGCGCAATTGCTGCTTTGCCGCCGCCTGGATGAGCCGCACCGGACATTACAGCCAGGCACACGCTAAGGAGCCCATGAACATGTGCAGCGTGACAGAACATGCAGCGATTAGCATAGCTTCCAGCACGACAGTCATGTACGGCAGAAAACTCTAACCTATTAACGCCCTATGCATGGAAGCACAAACAGGCGAACACTATTTACATACTGATAGTTAACATGCCGGCAGCTTTGCCAGCAACTCTTCCTATATAAACGTCCATGGCCCCCCCGGCTTTTACGGACACACCCGCACTTGTGTGCGGAACTTGTAACTTGTAACTTGTATAATGTCTGGATTGAGTGGTTCCTTGTTTGTGTCTGTTACACCTCTCCGGGTATCACAACCGAGGTGTAACACACAGACACACATATTCGGTCTAAGGACCGATTGTATGTGGAGGTGACGCTGTGTCCCCGTGCGCAGGGGTTCCTATTCCGCACAGAACGCCCCTTTACGATAGCGGTGACGGCCTTTCTAGAAGCTGGTTGGGCACACAGCTTTCCTCTCCGTTACCCGCATTTGACGTGTGGCCAATCTCTATCGCCACCCCTCTATCTGCTCCCCGTGTGGGATGCTGCTTGGTAATGAAAAGCTCTCTCGACGCAGCACCGTCTCCTGTCCTTACTTCCCGCCTACCCATACGCGATACACCGCTGGCAACGGGGCAAAGATCTGTGCGTGTGGCAGCTCCAGCAGTGCGGAAGCTCTTCCCAGCCTGTCCCGGCCATCTGATCGGGCACCGCTTGTCAACATCCTCTTTCCCCAGCTCATGCAATATCATCAGCGTATCCTTCCGATTATAACCCTTCCACTTCTGTGCCGCAAAAAGTGCCCTAACGCAGCCTCCAGCAAGTTGGCGCGTATCATTGAATTAGATCTGAAGAATGGATAAAGTCCTGAGGGACGGCATAACAATGCACGGGTGCCTGCTGGCGCCCTGCCTGCCATGCGACGCGTTGTGTCGTCGCACCCTGAAAGGGAAGGAAAAGGAAAGGAGACGCCCTTCCTTCCTTCCTTCCTTCCTTGCAACAAACGTTGACATGGAAAATGAGCAACGTGAGCGAAAGCACATCATGTGCACGCATCTAGTCCCCCACACCATCCTTCCGCAGAGGCAAACCTAAGCCCCGCCAGGATGCCGTATGTTCCTCAATCCCACTCTCCTACAGACGCGCCCTGCTCTGCTCTGCCCGGCCCCCAAAGCCTAGGCCACCCGCTACTTCAAGCTTACAGCATGCCACATTTACTGGCAGCCCTCACCCTGGGGCAGGAAACTTCTCCACACACGGTGGAGATCCCTGCTGAGCAGGCTTCAGGCATTACTGTCCAGTACCCGTTCCAAGACCGTTATGTTGTGTTAGGTGCACGTGTACACGGGTTAGCCGTATGCAGCAGGAAGTCCGCCGTCCAGCGACCTTCGCGCCCATCCACGTGGACCATCGCCAACATGTGCACGCTCGCACACGTATACAGCTGCTTGGCGGGACGTGCACAAAGGAGGGGTCAGCAACAACGTTCCCCTCCCCATCCTCCGTCTCTTGACTCTCGACCGCGTCCTAGGTAATGTACCAGGACCTGATCTTTGTCACACTCACTCAGGCGCTTATCTCCAGCACCCGCTTTATGCGTCCCGTCGCCGGCCAACCTGGAACGTTTGGAAGAGAGAGGGGCCATGGCC
This sequence comes from Volvox carteri f. nagariensis, assembly GCF_000143455.1. NCBI lineage: Eukaryota > Viridiplantae > Chlorophyta > Chlorophyceae > Chlamydomonadales > Volvocaceae > Volvox > Volvox carteri. Next base: position 1,819,993 of record NW_003307552.1, on the reverse strand, counting down.
GCCGTCAGATCCGACCAGATTAGGTCAGTATGTGTGATTCTCAAATTCCGTGTCAAAACACGTGTCGCCCGATTGATTTGGTTCGGCATGGATCGGTGGGTGCTGGGACACGTCCGTACAAGTCAAAGGGTAGAGCAAAGTGTCGGGCAGGACGGGCACTACTAGGAAAACAGCGCCCCCAGCGCTTAGCAGCGTAACGGGCCCTAGGAGGCCAGGCTCGATCAGCAGCAGTACGGATCGCTTGCTGGTTGTGCACCTGGCACTGCACCTGGTACCGCTGCAAGGAGGGTGGCCTTTCGCGCAGCAAATCACTATCTGATACCGTGCGGGAAACACGCAGACTGGAAAAGATGAGCTACGCGGCCCGATACGGGAGCAGCAAAGGTGCGATGCCAGAACAAGTGCTATACATTACGGGTTTAGGGTTAAGAGCCGACGTACCGAGCGAGGAGACGGTGGCTTGGGTGGCGCGCGAGGCGGAGGCCGGGGCGGTGGCGGCGGAGGCCGGGGAGGCCGGGGGTTAGGGGGTGGAGGGCTTGGTGGCAGTGGGCTAGGAGGTGGCGGGCTTGGTGGCGGTGGGCTGGGAGGCGGTGGGCTGGGGCTGGGAGGGGGCGGGGGCGGGGGCGGCGGTGGAGGCGGCGGTGGAGAGTCCGGCATCGGCGGCTGAGGTGGCCAAGGGGCCTCTGGAGGGTGCGAGGGACTGGGTGGTGGCGGTGGACGTGGAGATGGGGGTGGCAGCGGGGGTGAAGGGCTAGGAGGTGGAGGGCTAGGAGGTGGAGGGCGAGGCGGATTAGGGCTGGGAGGTGGGGGGCTTGGCGGCGGTGGTCTGGGAGGGGGGGGCCTTGGCGGCAACGGGCTCGGAGGCGGGGGGCTTGGCGGCGAAGGGCTTGGCGGTGGAGGGCTTGGCGGGAGGGGACTTGGTGGTGGCGGACTGACCGGAGGTGGCGGGGAGATAGGAGGAGGCGGACGGGGGCTCGGCTGCGGTGAGGGAGGCTTGGGAGGAGGTCTGGGTGATGGCGGCCTGGGTGGCGGCCGTGGCCTCGGCGGCGGCCGTGGGCTGGGGGGCGGCCGTGGTGGCGGCGGCGGTGGTGGCGGCGGCGGTAGCGGCGGCGGTGGTTTTGGCGGCGGCGCACTCGGCGGCGGCGGGGCGGGCGGTGGTGACGGACGCGCCTCAAGGAAGGCCAGGGAGGGGCAATCTGCGGGGGAGGTACTGTAGCGGCAGATGTGCACCTTGAGCGTGTCATTCCCGACCCAAGATCCACCGTACACTACCAGTCTGTAGTTTGTGAGGTTCGCCTGACTTTGCGATGCTACGGTTGCGAGGAAAGAAATCTTGCGGTCGGTGTAAATCCAGTAGCTCGGGTAGCCGTTATCCTGCAGTCAAACACATTCGCGAAGCAATTCAGGATACGGCCATCAGCACTGGGTGGATCCCTTGAAAGACGCAGTTCTGCAATCACGAAAGGTAAAGGCAAGGCAAGGCACTAGAGAAAAACATGAAGGAGGGAAAACTTGAAGGAGGGAAGGAAGGCGGCCAAGCGCAAGGCTTCTGACGCACACGCACATGCAGTGTCGGGACCGCCACTCACCATGGTCGCGTTAACTTCGTGGACGTTCACTTTGTTGGCATAGAAGCTCGACAAGCTCGTGTCACCGCCCTTGTTCACACGTACGGCGATGTACAGGTTCTTCCCCAGGGAGATGTTGGAATACGTGGGCAGCCAGTCTGGCATGATCCTCAAGAAGTTGCCTACTGGAGTGAGGTAGGTGGCAGGAATGTTGAACGTCAGCGCCGTGTTGGCGGGTAGCCTTTGGGAGTCAATGGCATCGCCGCCTGGCGCGGGAGATGACCAGCCCAGGCGAGAGATCTCGGCGGCGTTGGGGCAGACATCTCCACGGCCCATGGCGGTCGAGTAGTCCTCGTACTCCCAGCCGTTTTGCCAGGAATGCCACAGACCTGGGGATGTCAAGGACGGCGGGCGGGAGGGACGGTCGGCAAAAGCAAATCAGATTCGAGACAGAAACAGAGTCAGAGGGCTGGCTGCGAGGTACGACGTCCGGGAACCCCCGAAGAGGAAAGAAGAGGAAAGAAGGCACTCGTTATTGTACGGCTGCAAGTTCTCGGAGGAGGCATTCTGGTAGGGATAGGCCAACCAGATCTCCCTTCCCGTCCTGTAGCTTCTGAAAACCACCCGGGAAGCACACACACACAGCACACACAGCACGCACACAGACACACGCACAGACACACAGACACACAGAGACACACACACACACAGACACACAGAGACACACACACACACACACAGACACAGAGACACACAGAGACACACACACACACACACACACACACGCACATACATATACACACACGCGCATACAGATTGGATGTTCTCTTGCGCGCGTGCACGCATGGACTTAAAGTTTCATTCTAGCTAAGGATATCCATCAACCTCCTCACTGAAAAGAGAAAAGGAATTTTGAGTTTGAGGGGCTGCTGGCCGCACGGGCAGCTTTGTACTGTCCCCATTTCAATACGCTCTCTTGCGTCCCCTGTGCCCTCACCGTAGTTGTGAATAGACTCCTGCATGATCGTGGCCCAGCGGTTTACGCCGTACCCAGATGTCTGTAGCCAGATCTGCCGCCCTGGCAGCAGTGCAAGCCCAGCCCAGGGGCACAGATTCATCATGCCCGGAGGAACGACGTACGCGAAATGGGTCATGGACGAAAATGGTGTAATGCCCATAAGCGTCCTGGCTCCGTCATCACCGTCCTGCGAAATCGTCCACCAGCTACATGCCGCCACGGCCGAATTCGTACAATTCGGCCGTACAGTAATCGCGCGGAACGCCGTGGCGTTCAGGTTGAACTTGCCGTACGAGCATTGCGTGTACTTTTGCGCGACGCCGCCGGTGCCATCACCGTTGGGCCCCAGGAAAATGGAGCGTGCGGCGGCTTCCGTGAGTGAAGCCGGGAATCCGCAAGCGGAGTAGTCCAGGATGACCACAAGCAGTCGCTGGTAGACTATGCTCGCTTCAGGCGGGAGAGCCGGCAGGGGAGACACGACAAAGGTGCTATCCGAGCTGACCGGATTGCATACGCCGAATGGGGTAATGTAGCAGGTCTGCGAGGTGGGGCAACCATTGGGGAGAGAGGCGCGGTGAGGGCGGAAGGGGCGGGAGTTCGCGTCCTAGTTGTCTGTCCGGCTTATTAGCCAGACAGCGCACCGTCTGTGGCATCTAATAGCAGTAACAATGGCATCTAGCAGCAGCACTACTGACATCACCAGCATCACTAGCGTTAAGTAGCAACCGTGCTGTTGCCGCTTCTGGAGGTTGTGCCTTGTGCATATGTGTGTGGGAGGGAGGGCCTGTAATTCCCCAATTGATAATCATGGCCCTTTCATGTCGCTTCCCGTTTAGAGCCTGCTTACATCCTATAGCCCCAGGGCAGTAGTTCTCCCTGTAATCCGCGTTTCGGAGCGCCATTATAGCGTCATTCATTCATTCATCTAAGCCCTAAGACGATCTGATGGCAAACCCTCAAACCCAGCGGCCCTGGCTGTGCACTATACTTGCCATGAGGTGCGCGTACGATACGTGTCATGAAAGCAGTACGGCACATGTGCGGAGAGCTAAGTCGTGCGCATTTATTTCTATCTGCGCTCTGCCTACTAGGCATGGCGTGGACCTCAAGAAGAGATCACAGGTTCGATCCCCTGATTATCTCGGATTTGCCGGGTTTCAGAGTTCTCTGTGGAGTGTCCAAGACCTGGAAGAGCAGCCTAGCCGACTGACTGAGCGAGCGGTCAACTCACTATGATCACCACTGCGCCTGGCAACACTGTCCGGCCGAACGAATCAGTCTTGGGGGGCTCGTAACCAACGGCGATGGGAGTCAAGGAGCCGTCAATGTTACGAAGGACCCACTGCTGGTCCACCTCATGTGTATCAATGAACATGAGCTCTCCAGACAACTGGACAGGTTCCACCGGCGTGATATCAATGACGTTGGTGTCATAAGCATCCTCTGAACCATTAGTTATCTGAGAATATCCTGTGAGAAAACAAATAAATTTGCAGCCACGGGACGGGTGGGGCCAGCTTTACTCTTTAGCAATGCCAATTGTCGCGATAACAGCGGGGTGGCGCTGGCCGTACATGTTTGGAAAGCGCTGGCTAGTAGCTGCAATTTTTTATGGATAGCCAAAGGGCACGGCGCTTTATGAAACTGATATTACCACAGCAACTTTGTCGCTCATCGTCGTTTCGTTACAGGTTAACAGATTTGCCATATCGCAAGCAATCTGCATCTTGGCTAGAATGAAGCCACAGAAGGTAGAGAATAATATGTACAATCTGTCCGGAACAAACCCACGAATATGTAATGCGGATGGGCTTAGCCTAGGTTGCTCCCGTTGCCTGACCCTTGCCCTACCTCCTGTCGCTATCAAAAGCAGCAGGAGTGGAAGCGCCACGCGCCACATGGCGCCTCCAGTACACACAAGGAGCAACACTCTTGCCTCCTGGAGGACGGTTGCACCCTGCGACACCCGGCAAATAGCATCTTAGGTCCCGACTTGGAAGGACAGGCTATCCATACATACAAGGGCCCGGCAAAAGTTATAGATGAAGTTAACATGATCATGTAATCTACTTAATTTCTTCTGGAGATGAATGAACCGATACCTGGAGACCGAACGGACGATTGCCCACCACTCACGTCTCCTACATCCACATGGAAAAGCTAGGAGCTATAAGTGTTTGAGTGATTATCTCTGAGCTTAATGGCTTCATTAAAGCATAGCCTATATATCAGAGTTAGGTACGGCGGGCGGCTTTCCCAGCAGCTTCCTATTGTGCAGCTCAAATGAGCGGCCTTGCGGGGAGGCCGTTGTGCCGAAAATTGTTTTGGCTTTTCCGACATCTTTCATTTAATAACAGCGATAAAAGCCTTTGGTTCCGAATGTGCCCTGCCCGACTTCGTAAGCCGTACGGCATCACGTAACAAACAGAACGATGCACATTAGACTCTGAAAAAAGGATTACGAATAATGTTAATCTTGATTAATGCTAAATCGTGGTGGATGCTTTATCAGACTGCGTATGACAAAGGCTGCAACTGTTCCGCTGAAGCGCTGCCACCCGCCAGCCATGCTGCATAATTGCACAAGCTGACCGTTACTACTCCCTGTCCCCACAACCGATTACATCACCTGTGCTTTAGCCTAGCTGAATGCAGCTTTAGTAACCATGCCAAATATCCACTTTGGTACATTGGAAGCCTGCATAATTTAAAGTTTCTAAAATGAAATTATTTTTTGATGAGTTATCCTTACAGTCACACGCAATATGGGCGCGCATGTGTCCCGATGTCAGCCTGAGTGCTCTGTGGCAGGCGGGCCATCGTCGAGCCCCTCAGGCCCACACAGCACAAAATTAGCAAGAAGCTTACTCATTGAAAAGCTGTTAGATGTCTAATGTGTTTGAAGTAGCAACATGCTAAGGCCGGCAAAGCCCATCGCTCTGTTTCTCGGACAGCCCTGCGGCACCTTCTCCACCGAGCCCTCCCGTGGCCACGCCATGATGGCCCGCCAGCGCCTGTTCCGCCTCACGCGCGGAGCTAATGTCTGCACGTCCGTGCCATCCAGGCGTTTGATCACAGTCCTGCGCCTCCGAGTTGCCGACATGTCGCCAACACAATCAGCCCTCCCCACATTGCCAAAATAGGGATTCTCACGCATCCATACCTCAGCGCGACAGAGACGAATGCGGGATACATCGGTCGCAACAATTTTAGAGTTTTCGCACCTCACCGAGGCCACACAGCTATTCGTTGCGTGCGCCAACACACAATTTGCATGCATGCATTTCGCATGTGCTTTGCGCAATGCGCAAAGAGAGTGTCGCAACAGACCCAGTTGGTGCCGCGGCGCGAAAGGCCCTCGGCTGCCCGCCGTAGGCCTCCGAGGGCTGAAGAAGGGAAATGTTTCGGACCTACCAGCTTGCAATTACCTAGCAATTGCCGCCAAATTTTGAATCTGCCCAGTAAAATCCTGGATGTAGTTCAGTCGATGGAATTACAATTTACCTCGGCACGCATGAACAGTGACATTTGAAGTATGATTTTTTTATTTATTTAACTGGTTGACCAATGTTGACCTGGCCAACCCCATCGCTAATCCACGAGCCTTGCAACGTACGAAGCCCTTCCTCGTCTTCTTCTGTTCTTCGTGTTAGAATCAGCAGAGCGTCGGACCCCCTCGGGTCCTATTACTGCTGTCTCCATTCACTGGTATATGGGCGTCGGTCACTTTCCGAAACTCCGGACGTGTCAATTTTCAGTATATTAAGGGGTCATGGTGCACATGACCGAGCGAGAATGCTCTCATTTAAGCAGTAGGTTGATGCGTTCACATAGGAAGGCGGGGCGCCGTCTCAAAGGTCTGGACATGAACAAAATACCTTAAGGCCAAGCCAGTTTCGGTTGCCGCAACCTGTGCCAGAACATCTTTTCATTTGCTTTTTTCCCAATAGCACAGAAGGCCGTTCCCTAAACCAACGGCTGCCCGCAGCGGCCACACCCCGCCAGTGTTTCGAAAGCAAAATCCTTGAGCACATGTTAAGCAAATATGTATACCGAAGCAAATACACGTTTAAGAGGTGTGAAAGGTTGCCGTCTGTAAGCTTTTCTCCGCTGGCGGGCGCGCGGTATATCCGGCCACGGCCGATCCGTGGTCAGCTGCGGGCAGGTAGCCACTGCTCAGCTCCCCCCATGCACATTGGCACGCGTGCAGCCAAATCATCCAATGCATCAGCAAACCGATATTGCGACACCCAAGGCGTTCCACTTGGCGGCCAGCCAGCTTGCCTGTCGCCCGGCGTATCGATGTGCTTGCTTGCTTTCAGCATCTGCTGCGTCCACAGCAATTCGCTATATGCTTTACTTTACTACGAAGAAATCCGGGAAGAACTAAAAGAAAGGTATGGGGCCCCCTACGCAGAGGTACCTCAATACCTGCGGCAGGCAGCCTTTACCAGGGCATTAACATAGGGGCGCTTGGCAACCAGCAATCTCAAATCATGTTCACATGTTATGCTAATAGCCGATCACCATGTAACACACACACACACACAAATAGCCGATCAATCTGCGTTAGGTGGTGCTACAGTGCGCAACAAACAAGCAGCGGGTGGAGATCCTCCTCAAGCAGCGAATGATCAGCAGCACTAAGGCGTGCCGCTGTGCTTGAACATCCCCCTATACACTGGCTGCGGACGAGCATGGGACCGAGCGAGGGAGCCACAGCCAAGGGTACGCTTGAAAAACCGTCCGGCTCCAATTCCCCGTGAGGCTCTTGACAAAACCAGCATTCGCCGACCACTGAGCCACTGAGCCGAAAATTACCATCACTACGTGGACTGGCGGCAGCGCAGATGGGGGCAGACAGCGTTGCGGGGAATGGCTTGCGCCCCGTTGCATTTCCAGACCACCTGCTGCCGGGGGGAAGCGCCTTGCAGCCGTGCAACGGCTTTGGTTGACATTAGGGATAACGGGCAGCGGCTTGCTTTTTTAAATAATACATCCGTCTTTAAGTCTAGTGTTGTACGTGATTGGTCTATGAACGGATGCAACCCCCCACCAAAGACTATCAAGGCTACTTGGCAAGTCCAAATCCGTACACATGCCGCGTACCAAGGCTGTGTCACACTTCGCTGGTTGGCATGTGGCTGGGGTGAAAACAGGTGGCTAGTTGGGTACATATCTATGTGCCTAGGTGGTGCCTGCGTGGGTGGGTAGGCCACGATTGCCCGAGCGTTGGAGGGTAAACTGGATGATGCTGTCCACTACGCCTACGGGACAAGGTATAACATGCCCATCCATCAATGTCTTGTCAAGGGCCTCGTGCAAATTTATTTTACGGCTTACAGTATCTCAGCATCTAGCTGCATGCGTATTCAGCTCTTCTACTTTCAGCTCAACCTGTCACGCGTTTTTTGCTTTTACGTTCTTACCACATTGTTCGACTTCTGCTTCGCCAAGAACGGCCCAGAGGGTGGGCGCCGCCGGAAATTTCTTTCCTTTTTTCCCTTCCTTTAGAATCTTTCCTTTTAACATTTTTTTTATTTTTTATTATGCCATTTGCGCGTCAATCTTCATAAATCTCACCAAGCATAGCACTGGAGCATGAGCCGTTTTGTGTGTAGTTGCCGTAGATGGAACGGAGGGGTCCCCTTGCCGTAGATGGAACGGAGGGGACAATCTGGCATCTGGGCCGCAGCAGTCCCCCAACGCAGACCCGGGGTCCTGCTACCCGTCTGCGGTTCTGAAGGAAGACGGCTCCGGTTGACGTCCGTTGCAAACCAGAGGTCTGCTTCTCATGCATCTATACATACCTGGCAGATCATGCCACTCACACCTGCCGTGTGTCATACAGGCCCTGTTGCATCACTTGATGCCCACCCACGTTACGTCCCGGCCAGCATGCTTGTGAACCAGGGGGCCGGGTCGGTTGCCCAGCGCTCGGTTGGGAGGTGGGGCGGGTCCTTTTTCAGCTCCAGAACCATCAGGGCCCCACATCAGGGCCTCACATCAGGCGATCGGAAGGTGTGCCTAACCCTAGCCGCAGCTGAGTGGGAAAAAAGGGGAAAGAACTAAAGACGCGCGTAGTTGTAATCTGAAGCCCTCCGGGAGTTGCGGTAGCCGGGGGAATGATTTCGCCTGAAGCGCAGCAGTGCATGTTCTAAAATTTGATATGTATTATGATATTAAGTTAAAGGAGAAGTGCTACGGTCAACGTGCGTTCTGTTGCGTCATGCCGCTGTGCTGCTGCAGGCAGGTAGTTGCAGGCCCGCTTCGGCGGGCCGTACTTGCAAACCTGCTGTTGGGCCTTGGGAGTTCACAGGGTGCTACAGTTATTATCACATGTTTACTGCAATAGTGTTGTGGCCCTTGAGAGAGACATTGGCACCCTGTCGAGCCCGTCGTACCATTCGTTTGCCGGAGCACCTGGCGGTACTATTTATAAGCAACGATGCATCAATGAGCTACTATAACTAAATTAATCTTATCTAAGTACGTGCACAAGCTGCATACATCTGCTGAACTTCCAGCGCGTGGCCATGGCTTGTCATAGTCTTTAGCGAGGTTGCGGGAGGAGCCAACCTCTACCTGTGACACTTAATCTGGTCTGAAGCTATTACGAGGAGGAATACAGGGACAGGCTTCTCCAGCAAGTGTTGTCATGTGGCAGAAGGCGCTTCCGACGCTTTTGCTGCTCGTCGCGGCCGCGCAGGGTGAGCCGACGTCATGTTCCTCAAATCTTTCCCGATGTACACATGACATATATAAATATCAAGACCTTTTTTTTACCTGCGTACGTCATAAGCCCACATCTTGAGGCGTCGCGCCTTTGGTTATTATCGTAAAGCCAGGTGCTTAATTCCAGTTAATGCCGGAATGAGACCGTTTTCCCCCAAGTTTGCGATACATAGAGCTTAATTCTTGATTATCAATGCCTATAACTGACGTTTTATATTTGTAGCCATCAGCCGTTACTAGCTATGAACCTGGCGGCTTCCCCCTCTGCTCCGTTTCACATGGATGGACTCTGCAGTTGCGCGAGGGGCTCCAGGCCCATCAAGCAATGCTCCAGGCCAATCAAGCAATGCTCCAGGTCAAATCAAGAAGCAAACTTTGCAAGGTCAGATGGCTTACGTCACTCTGGATAATGGCGAAGAGCAGTGGGCTATTGTCAACGATCAAGACAAGAAGGTCACACCCCTTACAAAGGGCTACAAGCCACCCAAGGACAAGGACAAGGATAAAAAGGATAAGGATTTCGAGCCCGGAACGGTTGTAAGCTTGGTAAGTGGCACATTTATGGCTTATATAGCTCGTCCATGGAATTCAATTCCAGCGGCAGACACCATATTGCAACATGAACCGCCATGCACGTGCAGAATCACCTGGAAAAACAACACTCGCTAGTGTCCCCCTTTGCCACTCGTGCCAGGAGCACCTATGCGTTAACACAGGTGCTAAGCTTTGGCATGTGAACCATGATGCATCCACAGGACTGTGACATCGATGCTAGCGGCACTTGCACACCGTCGGCGGGCGCCACAACAAATATTGTGGCAGCAGTGCCGGCGATTACCCCTGTAGTCTACCAGCGGCTGTTGGTCATCATCCTGAACTACTCGAGCTGCGGCTATTCCGCGACAGCCACGGAGGATGCAGTACGCAGCGTCTTCCTGGGGCCAAACGGTGATGGCACCGGTGGCGTTGCGCAAAAGTACACGCAATGCTCGTACGGCAAGTTCAACCTTAACACTACGGCATTCCAGACGGTGGTCGTCTACCCGGCCTGCTCCACCGCTGCCACAGCTCAATGCAGCTGGTGGACTCTTTCCAATGATGGCGACACGGCTGCCAAGGCCGTACTGGGTACCACTGCTTTCAGCGGTTTCACCCACTATGCCTACGTCGTACCGCCCGGAATCCCATGCGGCTGGGCGGGGTTGGCTCTGCTGCCAGGAAAACAGATCTGGCTGGCAACCATGAATTACGGTGTATACCGTTGGGCTACGATCATGCAGGAGGCCATCCACAACTATGGTGAGGTTTGACCTTGTGTTCTAGGACAATACAGCCGTTATGCTGCTTAACATGGCGCCCATGTATGGTGGCTTGCTAGGCTATCCTTAATCTGAATTTCCAAGGGTCTGCCTGCCCATCCCAAGTTTGCTTCCCTTGCAAGTGCCATAGTATGCTGAGGTCCCTTGGTCCTTGAGGTGTACAAGGGCCCAGTAGATCCCAAAGGCACGGCAACTTTGAACTGCAGTGCTTGCTAAAGGATGCGCAATTAAATTCCTGCGTGTACTGTCCTCCTGCGTCCATGCCCACAGGTCTGTGGCACTCCTGGCAGAACGGCTGGGAGTACGAGGACTACTCGACCGCCATGGGCCGTGGTGACGCCTGCCCCAACGCCGCCGAGATCTCTCGCATGGGCTGGGCCACACCCGCACCAGGCGGCGGGGCCATCAGCTCTGCTTCGTTTGCTCCAGGTTCCGCACTTGCCTTTGCCCTGCCCGCCACCTACCTCACTGGCGACGGCAACTACCTGCGAGTGGTGCCCGACTGGCTGCCCACCTACAGCAACAACACGCTTGCTAAGAACCTCTACATCGCCGTGAGGGTTCCCAAGAGTGGCGATGCCGCCCTTACCGCCACATACTCACCCAAGCTCAACATTCACGAAGTCAATGCAACTATGGTGAGCACTGTACGCTGTGTGGTTCCGTGGTTATGGATGGGTAGGTGAGCAAATCGGTAGGTGGGGGAAGGAATGAGTGGCTCGACAGGCAAGTGAAATGTGTTGTACCCACTTCCACTGTTTATATGGTAGTGAAAACAACAAAATGTGCCATTTTTACAATATCTCTTGGGCCCACACCTGGCTCGTATGGGCACTCGTTACACCTCTCTATCTGGGTAAGGCAACCTGGAGGTGTAACACACACACAGCTACACACACACACACACACATCTGTACACACACACACATCTGCACACACACACACACACATCTGCACACAATGTCGTTTTCGCACTGCGCGCGCGTTCTGACTGTCATACTGCCCATCTTCCTTGCAGGACAATGCTTACCCAGCCTCATACCAAAACAGCGACCGCAAGATCTCTTTCGTCCGGGCAATCTCCTCCACTGTAAGGGCCAATTTGACAGCCTACCAGCTGGTGGTTTACGCGGCATCCTGGGTGGGCCCAGACACTTTGCGTGTCTACCTCTGCCGATACGATGTCTCGCCGGATGAGTGCCCCCCACTTTCCGTGCTTGAGACGCTCCCATCGGCGCCGCCGAGCCCGCCTCCCCCCAGCCCGCCGCCGCCACGACCACCGCCCCCGAGCCCCGTGCCGCCCACCCCGCCGCCGAGCCCACGGCCGCCTCCAAGTCCGCGACCGCCCAACCCACCCCCCAGGCCGCCGTCGCCCAGGCCGCCGCCCAGGCCGCCACCAAGGCCGCCGTCACCCAGGCCGCCACCCCCTGACCCGTCACCCCCGCCGCCGAGCCCACCATCACCTCCGACGTCGCCGAGCCCTCCAGATCCTGCATGGCCTAACTTGCCAACAAGCCCTGACCCGCCAAGCCCCAATCCGCCAAGCCCTGACCCGCCAAGCCCCGATCCGCCAAGCGCACCGCCGCCAAGCCCTCCACCTCCAAGCCCACCGCCGCCAAACCCTCCACCACCAAGCCCACCGCCGCCAAACCCTCCACCGCCAAGCCCACCACCGCCAAGCCCTCCACCGCCAAGCCCACCGCCTCCTAACCCACCACCGCCAAGCCCGCCGCCGCCTAGTCCACGGCCGCCGACGCCCCCACCGCCAAGCCCACCGCCACCCCGGCCTCCGCCTCGTCCCCCACCAACGCGTCGGTCGCCGCCACCGACATCGTCACCACCGCCGCCGGTAGCGGTGAGTTGCTAGTCTGCTGGACCGCTTGTGAAGCAATAAAAACCATAGTAAAACTCACTCCATGCAAATATTCTCTTACGAATGCCGCTGTCAACTCCTGGGAGGGCAGGGGGAATGTTTGCCGCATGTAAGGGGGGTTGTCTGCGGACACTTTATTTAGTTCTTGACAAGCGACACCTGCGCATCGTGCGTGTGTGGAAGTGCGTGTGGAAGTGCGACGCATTACGTTGTTTCCCAACCTTACCATCAATCCCGTCCACGCACACTTTCCTGAGAAAGTGCGACGGTCTGCAGCATGAAAGTCCTTTGCCTTACTGGCTGCCAGCCCGCTTCCTTACCTGTCCTCTTGCACATGCTTGCGTATGGCTTAACCTACCCTCGTGATTCTCTCATTCATTCCCCTCACGTTCGCGCTCGCGCCTTTGTCCTCTAGGCGTTTATCGGTGGCGACAGCTCAACGGTAGCCGCGTCAGACCAGCCCCCGCTTCAGCGCCGCCGACTGCACCAGTAAAGTGCACACTGCCGCAGCAGCAGGGCGGACTTGCGAAAGGCAAGGAAGAAATCAACGTACGTCGATTCCTTGGAAGAACCGACGCTGGGGAAGTTGGGGTTTGCCAGCTTGCTCGTGCTGTGCCACCACTATGCTGGTTCAATAGCGAACGCGATCAGTCCTGTAATGCAGCCTGAGAAGCCGGCAGCCATTGCGCCGTGGGGCCAATCCAAGGAGATATTGGCAATGAAGAGAAGTAAGAGAGAGCGAGAACGGGCACCACGCAACACATGTGGTGGCGATGCTGTATGCACGTATTGTTTGCTGCTTTCATTTTGTGCATACTTCGTACAGCGCAAGCAGGTCGACCGGAGTACAGTAATCCTACAACAGTAATCCGGATACAGCGAACAGCTGATACGGCCGCAATCGAGTAATGAATCGGGCTCGCGTGACAGGTGACGGTTCGGTTATTACGCATCGAAACCTGTCATACGGGGGTTGGGTAGGCAGCACAACCGACCGCGCTAGGAACGGGACCGTGCGCGCTCCCTAGGAACCCCGAAGGCACACGTGGGGAGAGCGGGGTGAGGGTAGAAGGCTGTCTGGCCCCGCGTCCACCAAGAGGGACTACTCCGAACTCAGGACGCGCATACATGTGCGTTCAACACTCCCATGCAGTTTGCCGCGACCTTTGTTTCTGCTGAAGTAACAGTTCACTACTCGGATGAGAGTATGAGGGAGCCGCACCTCCATGCGTATGTATCGTATGTATGTAAATTTATGCTGCATCAATTTCCAGAACTCCAGGTACCGTGTGGGTAGTAGGCTGTGATCATGTTGCGAGAATGTACGGCGTTACGGCAGTGGATCTAACTGGGTTACCCGTGCTGCGTTTTGGGGGTATTCCACCACTCATTCGCATGGCGATGACAAAGGCAGCGTAAGCCACACGGTAGTCCTGCGTTTATCAGTTACACACACTCGTGTTCAGCTGCTTGCTAGCAGTCGGGTTGCAATGTGGGTTGAATCGTGCCGTACACCCGAAGACGGTGCCAGCATCGTATGTATTGGCCAGGGAAGCTCTGCGCACGAATTTTCAGTAAGCATTCTGTGGACCAAGCTTGCCAGCGTGTGGTGCACGCCGTAGAGCTTCCCGCATTACTTCATTCTTCCATGTCGTACGTTGTTGCATAGAAGTCGCAGTGGGCACGAGGAAGCCGGGTGGCAAAAAGGTACATGATGGCTTCCCGGAATGTTTCGTCGCAACAGGTGAATTGTCTTTATCTCTACTTAGCTTAAGGCAATCATCGGTGCCCTGGGTTTTCATAATCATAACTCGGGATGGAGCTCTCCTAGCTAGGCTTCGTTCCGAGCAGTATAATAGCTGGTAGGCTCACGGGACGGTGATTACACATGTAATGCGCCGCTCCCTTTAACTGCTTGATAGCTTATTTGCTTGCTCTCCAATGTGTTGTGGCCGTGGAGTACAGCAAGGGCGGTGATTAAGGCCAGGCAGTACTTTTAGGGGACTGTAACAGTAAGTATTGTTTACCGGCCCGCATGTAACCCCAGGCGGTGTATGTACGTGGCCATGCACACATCAGTTGTTGTCTAGTGGGATATTCCAATATGGCCAAGTGCACCGAAGCGTGGGGCAAAATAATTCATCGATCTATTGTATTACGTGGTTCGGGCTGTAACAACGCCTGCTCTATCTTCCGAATTCCTCTGGAGTCCCCGAGCCTGCAAGGAGAGGTAAATGCCATATATGCACCTTCCGCAACCTCATTCCATTCATATTTTGGTTTTCAACAAAGGAAGCAAGCATCTCCATCCCAGCTCAAGCAGTCTCTCAGATGCAGGCCTGTCTCCCAGGGCTGCGCCTAAGCAGGGGTACATGGGTAGCAGCAGTACAAGTTTGAGTAACGAAATGACAGTCCCTTGAATACAAGGAGGTACAGCAGCAGGACGAGTTAAGAGGCCTTATACTACCTGTTGTACATGCACTCATGCCTGCATTAAAGCCAGGGGAACCATCGGCAAGGGGCAGGTAACAGTGCCGGGTCGGTCTTCATGGCTGCAGCCATATATCGCTGCCCGTGCTCCATAGCTGACACCGCAACAAGAGCCACAACATCCCAAACACATTGTTGCACTGTTTGTGGAGCTTGGACGAGCCACAGTTGTTCGCGTGGCACTGGCAATCCCACTGACAGATTGAGTTGGTCCGCTACTGCCTGTGCCACCGGACAGGCCTAAAAGTACTTCTAGTGATGACAGCGAGAGGATACACCTCCCAGGGTATGGGCTACTCGACGAGCCACAGAAAGTAGCGAAAGTTGCATATGAGTCGCTAATTCAACCAATCAATGCAGCCCTGAAGTCTGATGGGGGCCCCTGCACCCCTCCCTGTTGTTCGACCGCTGTAGCCCAGGAATGTCACTAGGGTCACACACAGACCTGCGATAATAATGCCCCGGACCCGAGAAGTGGAGCATACTACACTAACGATGCGAGCTAGCCTCCAGCATAAAGGCATTGGAAAGGCATTAGAGCCCGTCACAGAGTAGGCCGTGTGGGACATAGGACGTAGGACTCCTGATGTTGCCCATGTGTAGGATGCGGACTTAAATGCCAGGCCTCGGCGGGCTGTGGCCTTTACGCCGTCACACTGGGGCGCCCATCAACGCAGGCCATACATATCAAATACACGCAGAAGTGGAATGATCTAGCTCCCAGCCAAGTAGCCAAGTAGCTTGCACGCTGTTACACAGCCACGCAGGCACGTTTGCCCATGCAAAAGGGGCAAATTGCCCCGCGTTGGGACTCCGTATTAGTGGTTAGCAGAGAAGTCCCGAAGTACGTGCTGAAGTACAAATTCGGCTGCAGCGCCAACAGGCATGAAGGTTGCCTTGTAGCAATGTGGCCATACAACATCTTAGCAGAGATACACCTACTGTGTCTAGCAGGAATACCTACTGTGTGTAGAGTATCCTGGGCATCACGGGACAGCACGGGATCTGCATCCGCCGACCGGTACTTCTCTGAAGCCGTGATATAAAAATTGGTATCGAGCAGGTATCTCCGTTCCGACCTGAATTTGAATTTGAGTTTAAGCGGTTTTTGCTGAGCGGGAAGCGCGGCGAGTTGGCCAACTGCCTCACCGGCTTAAGCACCATCAGGTGGTCTATAGTTCAAATGAAGCACGCGAGCCATCGGGACGACACATAATTCCGGCAACCACATCTATCATGTTTGCTCCGGCTCACCGCTGGCGTTCCCCGTATCAATCGATTGCTCAAAACCAGGCGACACCTTGGTGGCGGGCCCCGCGACCGTTGGTTACCTTGTGGGTACTGCCACCACACTGGGCCCTGTGGTAGGCTAAAAGGGTCGAGGTCGCCCTCTACAGTTGGAAGGGGGATACTTGTAGTATCCGGGGCATACCACAGAATCTGCATCCGCCGACTGGTACTTTTCTGAAGTCATGATGTAATAACACCTGCTATTTATTTTTCATCCATTTCTCAGGTCTTCTGCTATAGTTTATGCCTGGAAAACTTCACAGGAATTCCGTCCGCGAGCCATCCTATTTATGCGTAGGATGCGCGCGTGTGACATGGCAACCCCGATCCGAATGCGCGTGTAGCGGCAAATGTTAGTTGGTTATGGGGTGATCGGGATGCGGTTCAATGCAGTCGTTGCGCCCTAATGGAGTAGCAAGCAGAACATGGATTGGCAAAAGACGGCCATAGCGTCCGGTAGCTTCGTGCTATTGTCGTACAGTTGGCGTAATCCCCAAGGAGGTATGCGTAATCCGGAACGTAATCGGAAGCTGATTAACGTAATCTGGAAGGTGGCTTACGTAATCTGGAAGCTAGCATGCGTACGGAAAGTTGTATGAATGGTGGGCGCACTGATAGTATAAAAGGCGAGGCCGAACCGCCTGTTGTAGATTGAATCCGACCGGGCAAATAAGCGCCGAGTCAGGCTATCCTCACAAATATTTCAGATAACTGGCTCCACTGGCGACTGTGTCCCTTGTCTCTCATCACGGGCACCCCTTCTATAGGTACATCCCCAAAGTAACTCCAAATTCAAGGACTAACCCCTTTCTCCCTCTCCCTCCGCGTTCTGCACTACTGTGGAAAAAATTATTACAAGACTACGAAATCCCGAAACTGGGCTAATAGCCTTAGCGTGTTACTCTATCCCACTAAGTATCTGTCTGGACACTTAAGCCTCTGATCGTTACGCTGTCGTACTCGATAACATCTCGATCAAATATTCGGCAATACATATAACGTCCATGGGGCCCCCCCGGCTTTTACGGACACCCCCGCACTTGTGTGCGGAACTTGTAATTTGTAACTTAATGGGACTTAATCAATAGGGACTCCGGGCGCCCGCCGTGTCCACCCAGAGGTCCATACGTACGCGAAAACGTGGGGGTTTCCTGTAGGGCCTGCGGCCCGGCCGCACCGCTACACGGTTTACCGCCCCACGGACTGCAGTAACGTTGGTAAACTGTGATTGCGACCGTGTCTTGACTCTTGAGAACTACAGATACCTATTGCCAACATGCCGGAAATAAGGAAAATTTCCAGGATGTTAATAAGCTGGCCTTCCATTTTTTCAAGTGTTCAACGGCCGAAACCGCGCAACCAGACAGTAATCCCAAGTAATCCGTGGGAGGTGAATAGCAGGAGGTCCCATTTCCCTATCACGTAATAAGACGCCGCAAAGGAGGGATAAGGGCACGTGGCTCGCACGCGGATATCATAGTCAAACGTAGGATGACTGCCGTTGGCTGCAGGACGGTGCGGCGCCTGCACATCCTGCCGGTCTGACAAGCTGCCAACAGTTACGGCCTGAGTACAGCGCGTGCAAGCGAGTTATGTTTTGCAGTGCAGCCAATGTCTGTGCTTTGAGACCAAAGACCTGCATGGGCATGGGATGGGGGTTGCGGTGCAAAGGAAGAGTCGAAACAGTCAGTGCTTGCATCACGTCCACGCTTCTCTCGCGGCTGCTGTAATTGGGACAGGAATGGAGGTATCGTGGGGCAGCGACTTGAACAATTGTACTTAATATTATTTGATAACTCTCTGTTTAAAAGCAGATCATTATGCTATTTTAATGCTGAGAGAACTTCAAGCATTTTCTATGCCTGGACTCCTTAACATAGTCTCCGCCCGCCTCGGCCGAAACTATTTGCGAGGCGCCAATCTGGGATGTTGCATATTGTTGCGTTTCCTGCTCACCGTTTCTTTTATTTTCATTTCAGTAGTGTATGATACTTTGCTTGCTTTCCGGGCAGGTCTTGTATTTCTTCGTAAGAACACTTGCGAGATGCATGCGTCGCCAGATGCGATGTAAAAGTTTTGGATATTCAACCATGACCTATCTTAATGAGTGCACGTGGCGGATTCAGGGGCCATTGTTTGTCTAGTTAGTTTTCCAGATACTGGTGGGAAGGTGCTTGGAAACTTAGCACGAAAACCTTCTGCTTGGCAGAAAGCGTAATGGATGCCCGCGGGCCCTGCCACAGACCGACAGTAACCCAAGCTCAATTAGAGCTGCCGTACTAAGGTGAAGCGAGCGGATAGGGAGAACTAGGAAGGGCATCGCGGCTCAAATTTAACAGCTTGAGTTCGACGACGTGGAGGACTGCACTGAAGGACGCTAAACACATTTAATTATAAATGCATTTACCTGAAGCCAGCACCCGTTGCTGTCGAACACCGATGCTGACAGGTGCTACATTCCTGTCGTACAATGTCGGCTGCATAAAGACTTCTGCGACTTATGGATGTCACAAACTAGATTTTTAAGGAATCTGTTAAAAATGAATTTATGTACCTGAATACTTGTCCTTTCGTGTTATAGACGGAACCGGTCCTTGGTGCTTACACAACATTGATGCTCGCAGTGAGTGCTTAGTTTAAAGGATGATGCAACAAGCGTTTTTGGTGCTTCTTATATTTACAGCTACGCAAGGTAGGATGCTGCGTAACTGCGCAAGCTGCAGTCACGCGTAGTTTCTGAAAGCCGGGACATCGTGCCGATGGATATTGCCACGAAGAAGAAGAAAAAGAAGCGTGATTCATACATAATACGCCACAATAGCCGGTGCCGGTACCGAGTACTATGCTGTTGACAATGGCTGCCAGGGTTATGGTGGTTGGACACACAAGTGGTGCCGCTCATACTCCTTCACATGCCATGGCTGCAACACTCAAGCACTCCGCCGAGACGTTGCTTAAAATTAATCTTTGGATGATTATCACTTCTTTGCCTGGATCGCGAGATCAGCTCCATCTTGGCCTCCACCTTCCCAACCACTACACACCTGCCTACCAGGATCCCTTCGTCCTCTCCGCCCCGCCCCCGCCCTGCCAAACAGTCATTCCCTCAAAATCGTCTAAGGAGACGACGCTGGGACTACTTTCAAAGCTGCAGAACTTGCAGGGCGAGCTGGTGTTTGTGACGCTGGATGACGGAAGTGAACAGTGGGCTATTCGAGATGCAGACGGCAAAATCACTCCGGTGAACAGGAAGGCCTTCAAGGCGCCCAAGAAGGCCAGGAACGGCAAGGACGATTTCCAGTCAGGAACTTCTGTCAGCCTGGTGGGTTCTCCAGCCCGCAACCAACTCGCTGGTTGCTTTATTTCCAAATCCACACCATGAATTTATGCGCACGCTGCAAATCTCCGAGGTGCATAGAGTATGTGCGTGTTTCCCCTGAAAACGCACCGTGCGGATTTTCCGACCGCCAAGCCGCGTCAGTTTGCTACCTTGTAAGCTAGCTAGGTGGAAAATAATCTGTATGATGCGACCTTTGTTTGTCCCTTCGCCTTCGTTAGTCCTTCGTTAGTACGGCATAGCAGTGCTGGGGTGCGATTTGATCCCTGTGGTACACAAGGTCGTCCAGGTCGTCCAGGTCGTCGAAAAACAAAATTGTTCGTCTTCGGCTGCTTGCCTGACTCATCCCCGTTGGTACCCTGCTCCTTAGCGTTTACCTATGTTTTACCCTAAGTAAAACCCTAGGTATCAATGCTCATCCTCCATGTCGGCCTACAGCATCCCTTTGCTGCAAGCGAGTGTGGCCGGCCTGCCCCCCCATCAAGCAGCTCATCGGGGCTCTACCTGATGTCTGAGAGTACTCGTGTCATAGCCTGACACTCGTCCAACGTATTTCGCCTAAATGTGCGCAGGACTGTGAGATCGATGACAGCGGCCTGTGTACCCCAGTTGCTGCTGATGGAGCAACCGTCGTTGGTTTTGCGCCGACAGCCTTCATTGTCGACACAAACACCCCAGCCATTTACCAACGCGTTCTTGTCATGATTCTCGATTACACCATTTGCGGATTCCCAGCGGGCCTCGACGAGTCTACCACACGCTCCCTCTTCCTGGGGCCAAACGGTGATGGCACCGGCGGCATCGCGCAAAAGTACACGCAATGCTCGTACGGCAAGTTTAACCTTAACACCACAGCATTCCGTGCGGTTACCGTGCCCCAAACAAGCTGCTCCACAGCCATCACGGCCACGTGCAGCTGGTGGGCGATTTCGAATAACTGTGATTTAGCGACCAAAGCGTTGATAGGTAATGTGGCGTTTTCCAGCTTCACCCACTACATATACATCGTCCCGCCCGGACTTCCATGCCCCTGGTCGGGGCTGGCACTGCTCCCTGGGAACCAGGTTTGGTTGCAAACCTCTCCCTACGGCGTGTATCGCTGGGCCACTGTCATGCAGGAGGCCCTACACAACTACGGTGAGCAACAAAAACAAGGTTTGAAGCGCGTTTAAAATGCGTGGTGTTCGTCTTAGTCCGGGAGCCTTGTGTTCGTCACAGTCGGGGAGATAGATCACCCGGATGTAAGAGGGATTAGCTCCCCTGGCATCTCCCAACTGAGGGCCTTGTTACCTTGTGAAGCCGTGCATACAAGTGCACCGATGTGACCCACATGGAGGCAGGGCGTCGGCCTCTCAAGATGCTGGCAAAGCACCTTTGCGCGTATTCATGGACGATGTATATGCGATACTGCATGACAGCGACTACCTTAATCCCCCTCTGAAGGGATCCGTCTCGGGCCCTTACGGCCACACATACCACCAGCCTGGGCCTGCCATCTCCTACCCTCAGGCATTAGGTGACCAGCGCATATCACGTCAAGTGCCGGTGCACAGCATATAGCCGTGTTTTATGAGTGCCGTACTGCAAGACAGCTACTACCTACAGCCTCATTCGTTCCAGGCTTTGTATGGCTCAGTGTTGGCTCCGTTTCTAATGTAGGGCTAAGGATTCACTCTAGATAAAGATGACCAACGCTCTGTGCTCGCTCTGTACTTCTTAGCCCATGCCATCCGAGCTGCTGCCTGCTCTCACGTATCTCAACTTCAAGTCATCAGGTCTATGCCAAGTCTAGTGACGCAATGGTGGGCTCCTGAGCCAGAGTCTCTCTCTGGTACATACAGTTCCAGCCCCACCCCGGGTTCTGAATTTCCTCGTTCCCGCTCCTGCTCACTCCCACGACACATATGACCAGAGCTGCGGTACTCCCCCTCCTGACTATTGCTTGTCTACCCGCCCATTCCCTTATGCACGTCCGTGCACCCGCGACATCCCTATCATGCCATGCCCACAGGTCTCTGGCACTCCTGGGCAAACGGTGTTGAATACGCGGACAACTCAACTGCCATGGGCCGTGGAGAAGCTTGTCCTAACGCGGCAGAGATTTCCCGCATGGGCTGGTCCTCTCCTGCGACCGGCGGTGATGCCATCGACTCCACTGCCCTTCCACAGGCTGGGACCGTGCGCTCGTTCGCTCTACCCGCCACCTATCTTACCAGCACAGGCAATTTCTTACGAGTAATGCCCGACTGGCTGCCATCCTACTACACTAACCCGGCCATTGCTAAGAACCTGTACATTGCCGTACGGGTGGCAAAGGGGCCCGATGCTGGGCTGCTGGCCCCATTTGCATCGACCGTCCACGTGCACGAAGCCAACGCCACGATGGTACGGAAGATATGGATGTTAGATGTTAGTTTTGTTTGAGGATTTCCTTCGGGGTCTGAGCAGACGAGGGTTTAGCTGCGGGTTGAAACTAGTGTTAGCCGATACGAGTGAGCCGATAGCGAGTCAACAGAACAGAGGAAGCGGAATGGGTGCGCGCTGTATTACAAGATGTATATCGCATCATATCATGTTGGTGCACACCTAAAGCTAGGCCCGAACTGTGCGCAACCCGCTGCCGGCAGTGGCGACGTGCACGACCTCGACATTCCCCATGTTCTGCCTAAATACATTTGCCCCTCATCCCCCAACAACACAATGGGCAATGGTTGCACCCTGCAAACACGACCGGGCTCTGCCTGTTTCAGACTATCGAAGAAGCCATTGTGCCACTGCCTTGCCAAGCACGGGAGTTTCATTTGAAGGTCATCGTGTATACACACACTGCGATGCAGGATAATGGATATCCAACCCTGTACGCGACTACAGACCGCAAGATCACCATCATCAGCACGATTCCCTCGCTTGGCCGTGCCAACCTCACCGCCTACAATCTGGTGGTGTACGGCGGATCTTGGGCCAGTACGGACACCATGCGGGTGCACCTGTGCCGCTATACCACGTCCCCTTCCGAGTGCCCAGGACTCGGAGCTATCGAGGCTCCACCCCCTAGTCCTCCCCCATCTCCACGGCCCCCACCCAATCCGCGGCCCTCACCACCACCCCGGCCCCCACCTCCAGTGAAGTCGCCTCCACCTAGCCCTCCTCCGTCTCCACCTAGCCCCCCACCGCCTCCACCTAGCCCCCCACCGCCTCCACCTAGCCCCCCTCCGCCTCCACCTAGCCCCCCTCCGCCTCCGCCCAGCCCATTCCACCCAGCCCGGTACCACCAATTGTTTTTGCTTCCAGCCCACGTCCACCAAGCCCACCACTGCCTAGGCTGCCGCCGCCCAGGCCACCACCTCCCATATCATCACCACCCCGCCCACCACCGCCCAGACCACCCCCACCCAGCCCGCGGCCACCCAGCCCATCGCCGCCCCCATCACCGCCCAGCCCATCACCGCCCAGCCCATCGTTACCTCCACCGCCGCCGCCACATCCTCCACCGTCGCCGCCTACGCCTCCACCTCCAAGTCCCCCCACCCCTCCGGAGGCGCCCTGGCCCCCAAGCCCACCACAGCCTCACTTACCACCACCTCCTCCACCACCACCGCCGCCACCTCCCCCACCCAGCCCGGTGCCCCCCAGCCCGCCACCGCCCATGCCGCCGCCCCCAAGTCCACCACCACCTAGCCCTATGCCACCAAGCCCACCTCCCCCCAGCCCGTTTCCCCCCAGCCCGCCACCGCCCAGCCCTCGTCCTCCCAGGTTTCCAGCACCCAGCCCACGACCGCCGCGGCCATCGCCTCCACCGCCCCGTCCTCCACCCAGGCCACGTGCACCGCGTACGGTACGTAAGGACTTCCACACTTTTCGACCCATTGAATAGTACCTAGCAAGCAAGCAAGGATGACCAGTAGGTGACCGTTACATGTCCCAAAGAACGTGTCTTGCACGCCCAGTGGGTACTATGTGTATCTATGTACACAAAAGGGGCGAGATTTCGCACAGCGCCCTTTCACTCTTGCCATTGTACTTTGCATGCGGTTGTATCCCACTGATGACAGATGTGAGGGTCCACAGAGCAGACAGCTGGCTGATTGAGGTGGCCTGCTCGCCTGCCTGTTCCGTGTGATCGTGCATGGAACCCTGCCTGCACGACAGATTAACCCTGCCCTGCGCGCCCTAGGATAGACGTAATAGCTGACCGCTGAAAAGTTGCTGGCAGAGCGCTTTAGCTCGTTTTTATAGACGATTTGTGTACCGTACTGTACGACAGCTACTAGATTAGCCCTGTCTGAGAATTTTTCTCTGCCCCTTGTTTCGCTCCTCCCACAGCCCCCACCGACAAATCGGCGCCTGCGGCTTGGGTGAAGCCGAAAGCAGGAACGCAACTCTAAGCATGAGAGAGGATACGCGAATACAATCGATACTAGCATTTCATAATCAAGTGCCAGAATATGCCTCCCGCACAGCAGGCGTAGGGCTGCAGCTCGGCCATACATGCACATGTCCGTACGCCCGCAAGTCCGCTGTAGCAGCTGTGCGCCGCAACAATCTGACTAATTATGTGTGGGGCCAGCTCATTGGATGGTACTTGTGGCTTCGGGCATCTACCCATTTGGTAGATCAAGGCACAAGCAGGCCTACACCTGGATGAATGAATCCGCTGCCTGTCGGTCACAGTGGATCCATCCAAAACGAGCGCCGGCACATAAGGCCCTGTACAAGTTATCCTTCCGCTTTACATTTTCCATATATTCCTTTAGATATAAAGGCATTATCACAGGTAACTGGTGGGGCCGGGATAGGACGTAACGAACGAATAGAATTGTCCTGCGGTGGCTGGATTCCTGCATTTTTATGCATAGGAAGCTCATAGTATGTACACCCAGCGAAGTTTCGGTAAGCGCAAGGGCAGAAAGCAAGAGGTGCCGCTTTATTACCGTCAATACACTTCAGTATGCATGTGTTCAATCGGCTGGCAGAAGTAGTGAAGGCGGCATCGACCTTGTCAGTGAGTGGAATGCGCCGCTAGCTTGTGATGCATCTGTCGCTCAACAGCAAGCAGACCAAAAGTAGGCTTGCTTTGCGCGTACTGTTGTGTATGGTTGTGTTCTTGAACGATAGACACACGGATAGACGGATAGACACACGGATCGGGCGACGTGGGACGAGGCGTGCAGGGGCTTCAGAACATAAACTTGCGCCTTGATAAGCATGATGTACATAACCAATTTATGGCAGTTCCACACAATTGAGAGGTTGAATGCAGCTTGGTATGGTAGGCTTGTGGAGGGATGCCGGTATGTGTGTCGCATATATGGGCGGCTGCACGCTGCATAACCATACTCGCATCACAGCAGGCAGGGGTGAATGGGATGGCGGGACGCGCCACCAGTGCATGGCGGGGCGGGCGAGTTGCTGGATCTTTAAATGGACGATGGGGCACTTGTTTTTCGGTGTGCATGTTTGCTTGTATGTGGGGAAAACTATACGAGGTGAACCTCGTAATGCCCAGGACCGGTCCAACCAGCATTTGCCATTATGGCTTGGAATGAAGGACGCACTAATTCACGGGCTGTCGTATATGACCTGCGGATTTCAACTTATTTTTCCATACTTTTAAATTCCTTGGCAGCCGTCGACTGGGGGGAAAAGCAGCAGGGGGGGACGGAAGCTGTGCTAGCTTATGGCATCTCCCTATTTCGTTACGTTTGCATGCATGCAACGTATGCAACGTACCGTACCATACATAACTACATACATACCATACGCAACACCTTTTGCTTCGTACAACATGCTTTCAAAACATTAACTCTACGAGTGCTTGGCCGATACATACTGCAGCTGCGGTCGCGCTACAGTGACTATGCCGGCGGGTGCATTGTGTGGAGTGCGTTTTCCAGTTGCTTGCTTGGTGTAGGTCGGGAAATAATTGATCGGGATGTCGCTTGAAGCACCTCCGTCGTCACCTTCGCAAAGTCGGTGCCTATACGGCCAGGATGCATCGCGTCACCACACTATTATTGTTTTGGTTTTACAGCCCAGAAGCAGAAATGTTTGCATGCGCGCCCCATCCGGGACTGCATGAGACCAACCTACAAGTTACACAAGTTTAACACAAGCGTCCTACGAGCTGAGGAGGCCACGGTGGGTTAATTGTCACTTTTGTGGCGCTGAGTGAGGACCTTGTACGTCGTCCTCCCCCGCTCTTCTGGGCTCGATGCGCCTGATGTGCCGTAATTAGCGCCGCCGGTGTCGTGTTTGGGTGCCTGAGAAAGGTAGAAGGCAAGCAAGACGAATGGAGAGAAGATAGGTCTTGATTGCGTAGCTCCGTGCATCCGGCGCCGAAGACCGAGCTGTTTTACCAGTAGTAAGCTCAGGCAGAACGGCGGTGTGCAAAGTTAGTATAGAGCACTGCTGCAGCAGTGATGAACGCCAGTGCACGTGCGCTCACGCATGCAGGACACGATGTTTGGTAAACATTCACGTACATGCGCCTGGATGCTCGTCCAACAAACCGTTAGCGGCTAAATTGTTGTTGGCTGTTGTCGTATGTATGCATAGACCAAGACGTGATTGGCTGGGTGAGGCCAAGCTGCTGGGTGGCTGGCTTGATCTCACGCTATCTCACCCACACTTAAGGATGGAAGTACGGACGCCTGGGTGGCTCGGGATATACGTAGGGATGATTGACGCTTGTAACGCACGCATGTGATGCTATCGTGCATTTTATTGCAAACGAAAGCAAATTTGCACTCGTTGCGACAGGAAACAACTGGCGAATAATAATGCACCCACACGTGCACATGCGATGGTTCATTTCAGCCCGCCGCCGTGGGCGCCTGGCGGTCGGTAGATGCGATAGATGGATAGCAAGTTATTACATACATACATATGGACATGCGGGTGTGTGTTACATGGTTGGCGGTTGCGTGACCCCATACCTGTAGAACTACCCATACGAGACGTGTAACATACACATATAGCATATGGACATGTCAATCGCCAAGCTATCACGAGCATCGCCACAAATTATACTTTAGATGGCATGACTTTAAAGGAAGAAGCAGGAGCAGCAATGCGTGATAACGCGCCAAGTGGCTCAATCGATGCTGCTGTGGCGGGAAACGCACGCGCATTTAGCCGTAATCGCCCCTAGTTCTGCAGAAGCTAGCTAAGATGGTAGGGCTTTATACATCTATAAACTTACGGGTATTTGGTCGCTGCTGGTTAATCGGTTTTGCGCGGCTTGGTTTCGGCTTGGTTTCGGCACTACAGTGTCGGAGGTTCTTTATGCGCCGAAGACGACTCATCGGTGCATCAAGGATAAAGGATGCATTATCGGATGCATTATGCATGATCGGCTTCTTGCTTTTGAGAAGCAAGAATCCAGCATTAACAGCAGCATTCGTTTATCTACCTAACGAAAGCCAAGTACGGTCAAAATTCCCTGCATGCATGCTTGCTTGCTTGTAGTGAACGGCGAATGGATGGAGTTATCAATGACCATGCATCGCCTGCGTGCGTACGTGCGTATGACTAGGTGAGAGTGAGACTACTGGGTGCATGTGTTACGTAATATGTGTGCTTGCTCCCATTAGCCCGACCGCACGTGGCTTGACCTATGAAGCCGTGCGGTTTCAACCCCGTAAGCCTAAACGAGTCCCCCGATGTCCCAGCAACAGTCACAGCAGGTACATACAGCAGCGAGCAGTATGTATGGAAGCTAGCTAGCTCGTCTGCCTGCTGCTTGCTATATTGAACTAGCTACTAACAAAAAATGCTGGAAGGCCTGCAAACCTCGCATTGCGTGCGGTCGGAGGTGAAGGAAACGCAGGAACAGCAGGTGTATCATTGGAACGCAATACTCCGACTGCTGGTCCCATACCACCGCCGAGGGGGCGAGTCGCCCCATCTACCGACATTGACCTTTCCGCTACCTGCTGCTGTGAACCCGCTGTGCAGCCTAGCTAGGCAACGCACGTACACATAATCGCTTTCATGGATGCACGGCATATGTGTGTGTGTGTGTTTTGAAAAGTAGAAAAAATTGGACACAGGATTACAGGTACAAGTTGCCAGCAGGTGATGAGCATTGGTTGGACGAGAACAAAGGGATGAGGGTTTCGTGCAAGCATGCCGCACAACCTCGTTGCAATTCCCATCCCGATCTGCATGAATGGTGTGTGCCTCGCTCTGATGCACGTGTTAATCAGGGTTGGAGAACTGCAAGCACTCCTGCTCATGCGCGTATCTCTGCTCCTGCACGTATGCACGCCCCCACTATTACTGGCTGCGTGCGTGGTCGGCATCAGCACATACATACCCGCTCGTCAAGGAACATGAGGGCAAATACGTGACGCTGAAAACTGAAAGGCCATGAGCAAGAGGCAGCGACCCGGAAATGGTGTGTGTGTGTCTGTCTGCCTGCCTGTCTGCCTGTCTGTCTGTCTGTCTGTCTGTCTGTCTGTCTGTCTGTCTGTCTGTCTGTCTGTCTGTCTGTCTGTCTGTCTGTCTGTCTGTCTGTCTGTCTGTCTGTCTGTCTGTCTGTCTGTCTGTCTGTCTGTCTGTCTGTCTGTCTATCTGTCTATCTGTCTATCTGTCTATCTGTCTATCTGTCTGTCTGTCTGTCTGTCTGTCTGTCTGTCTGTCTGTCTGTCTGTCTGTCTGTCTGTCTGTCTGTCTGTCTGTCTGTCTGTCTGTCTGTCTGTCTGTCTGTCTGTCTGTCTGTCTGTCTGTCTGTCTGTCTGTCTGTCTGTCTGTCTGTCTGTCTGTCTGCCTGTCTGTCTGTCTGTCTGTCTGTCTGTCTGTTCCAGAGAAAGCATGGCGTGAAGAAAGCCGGGGCGACAAAATGCTTCATGCGTGCTCATGTGTGGTAGAGGCAACCGACTTCGCACGGCTAATCATGACTGGACTGCAGACAAGTAAGGTCAGATATATATAGAGCTACGTAGGCCAAACATAAGCGTGGACAAGCTAGTCGAGCAAGCGGCGCCCTTCCCTCCACGATGCAGGCTGAAAGTCCATCCACGCATTGCTGAGATGGTGCAAAATGAACCATTGCACTTCGTCAATTTATCGTGGAAATGCATGTGGAAGACCTGGACTTCCGCAGGCTGCGCTGGAAGGCCGCGTGCCTGTTGCACCAGTAGGTCCAAAGGTGAAGTTACAACTGAATTTCCTACGTAAAGCGAATTTCATTTGAACTGCATGTCGCAATCCGCACCAGATTGCGAAGCCAAGCAATTAAACAATCAACCGCGATGGACTTTGAGTAGCCAGCAGAGTTGACGCATGGGACCTTTTTTGTGAACCATGGCCCCGTTTTTTGGCATAACGACGACCATAACTAAAACGTAAATCTTATTAAAATTATGTTTTTTAGTTTCTGGGGTAATGAGAGATGCGGGCAAGGGGGAAAGCAAGGGGTCCAAGCGAGGCCGGCAATCCCCCGATGCCTCATCCTCTTCATCTCGCGGGTTCGCGGGGTTAACCTCGGCTTTGGGCCGCCGATGAGCATATATACACAGAGAAATTACTCATCGTATCATGAATGAAAGGATGTGCGCGCGATCTCCATGAGATGCTTCAGAGCCCGGGCTAAATGCGTATTGCGCACACAATGCAAAACAGCTAGCGCTGGCCAATGGCCTTGCTTTTTATCAATCTTCTCCTTCAGCGAACAAGGCATCACACGCCTTTCCTTGCATGCGAACGCTTAAATATCACTGAATGGGTGCTTATCCTTCGTAGCGCAAATATGGCTGCCTGCTCGATCGCGCGCGTCTCGCCGATTGTTGTCCTGCAAGAACCTACACAACTTCGTCGACCCAGCTTACGCCCTGAAAAGCTTAATACTTGCCCACAGGTTATCTACATATCATACAGCGCAAAACCCCTATGGACAAAAGAGCTTACCTCTTACCACACTCGCTATGCCTATACTCGCTTCCCAGCAAACCGATATATACCGAAGCACGCAGAAATAGCCGACGGATGGATTGAGCTCATCCGTCATTTCCTTTGCCTATCGAGTGTGTTTTTAATTTACTGCCGCTTCTAATCAATATGTGTTAATTATATGATCCCCTTCAGACATGCATCGCGCGGCGGCGCACCTAGCTACGACTACCGTTTAACCATTCAAACGGTACAGCTACTGAATAGATACAGCAAACTATGCGACATACGCCGGTGTGCACCCAAATCCTCTTCTTAGTAAGTTTTCCGGGCCGGCATTTAATTGCCCTTAACTTACTGCATAACAAAGATAAAAAGATCAGGGGAATAAAGTTAGATATGCATGTACTGCATCATTATTTTCGCGCCCGCCATCCAGTCATGCGTACTGAGCATCACCAAACAATATGAATATCCCGCCATGCAAACCTAGGAAAGATCCGATTGATGGATGCAGGGGCGGGGAGGCAACTAACCCGCCTGTTGTAGGTACAAGTGACCAACCTAACCACTTATTTGCATCCGCCTATCCACACAGCCAGATAGACAGGCAGATAGCCACTGGCTGAGTATCCTTCTGGAGAAGTGCGGCCAATACGTATGGAGTTAAGCTGTGCTGTTAGACGGTGTCGGCCACGGCCGTGGCAGCGGCGGGGGCGGCACCGGGCTGCGTAGCTGGGGACCAGGCGAGGGAGGCGAGGGAGGCGAGGGAGGCGAGGGAGGCGAGGGAGGCGAGGGAGGCGGCGGAGGCGAGGGAGGCGAGGGAGGCGAGGGAGGCGAGGGAGGCGAGGGAGGCGGCGGAGGCGAGGGAGGCGAGGGAGGCGAGGGAGGCGGCGGAGTCGGCGGCCTGGGGCTGGTGGGAGGTTGCTTGACCGTGAGGGGTGGCGGGCTTGGGGAAGGCATTGGCTTACGACTAGGGGGCGGTGGGCGGGATGATGGGCGAGGACGCGGAGGCAGAGGATTCGGCGGCTTGGGGCGTGGTGGCGGTGGCCTGTTGGGCGGCCTGGGACGTGGTGCCGGCGGGTTAGGGGGCTTGGGATAGCTCGTCGGCGAAGGGCTTGGTGGCTTGGGAGATGGCGGCGGCGGGGGCGGGACATCCAAAGCCCCGAGTCCTGGGCACTCGGAAGGTGACGTGGTATAGCGGCACAGGTACACCCGCATAACATCCGTACTGGTCCATGGTCCGCCGTACACCACCAGATTGTAGGCGGTGAGGTTGGCACGGCCAAGTGAGGGAATTGTGCTGATGATGGTGATCTTCCGGTCTCCATATGAATAAGCGGCCGGGTATTCATTGTCCTGCGCACAAAGCACACGCATAGCACCGAAGGGCATGGAAATCATAGAGGCAAGTAGCTTAAGTCACATCAAGTCCTAACTACTGGAAGATTAGCGGTCCCGCAAAAAATCAGGGATAGAAAGGGGTGCGCCTTCCTCGTGCAGTGGACTGCTACGGATGCCTCTTAGTGTGGCCGAGGAGCCAACCGGGCGATGAGCTGTGGCTGCCCTTAGCCCTGGCTGCGTGCCGTTGGGGGCCTGACAGTGAATGGATTTAGAATGCCCCTGACTCAAAAAAGGAAAGGAAGGTATTCCGCCAGGCAAGAAAGCGGCCGCAGATCAAGGTAAATCGCTCTGTCACCACACTTGTCCACAGGCGAGGAGTAAAGAAGGCACATTGCTAGGGACGCGCGAGAAGGCAAGCATACATGTATCCGCTTAGGACACAGTATTGGTTTCAAGGCTCGACTCAACGAAAAACTGATCCTAAATTTCAACACTGAATGAGTTCGGATGCATCCCATCCGTACTGCAGTAATACTTGCTGTACCATCTCTACTATAATCCCAGTTTAGCTAGTTTTACTGAGCTCTTATGTCGATGTCCAGCTACCGGCCTATCCGCTGCTAACATCCTAGACGACCCGCGAGGGTTCCCACCGGAGCCACCGGATGGCGTTAAACCTTGCCGGTACTTGAACCGGATGGGAGCATCTCCTAGTAAGGGACCGCAATGGGTTGGCTCACTCACACTGGGGCTGTGCTGCCTAGGCCATTGCGCCAGGTGCTCGTGCGTTTTTCCAGGTAAAATGATGTTGAGGACCTCCTGGAAGGTTAACTAATGGCCTAATGGCCGCGAGCGTGCCTTGCAGGCTGTGTGACTGCAGACTAGTCGAGGATGAGCTGCATGTCTTTTGTGAATGTCCATCGGCCTATGGGCCCCTCGAAGTGAAATACAAGGGTGGCACTGGCTTCCAAGGGCACGGAATGCGTACCATTATGGCTGAAGCCCCCCTTTTTAGCTGTGGTTAGTTTCCTCTCAGAGGTCTGGGATACCAGGCACATCGCGCTGGGGAGTGGGAGAGGGATGTCAACATCCGCACTTGGCCCCGCAATGATTGCGATTGACTGGCCATGGGGCCCCCCCTCCGGCGTTTATGGACGCCCCCTGCATTTGTGCGGAGCTTGTGTAACTTGTAACCTATCCCGCACTCAGCGCAGAGTCCGTGTAAACAGAAATGTCTACCTGCATATATGTATGTTGCGTGCATATGCACAGATCAAGCCACACGACCGCACACCACCACACCAAGAAACGATGGGTTAGAACGCCATACCAAGCAACGATGACTCTGAGGTCGATGAGCCGTGCAGCAGTTATCAGCTGGTCCTTTTATCTTGTTATCCGCGCTGCTGTCTTTCCCCTCAAATTTCCTGATGGCAGTACCCCAGCTTGTAATAGCTGGCCGCTGAAGCGGCCTATCAAAACGCTGGCAGAGCACACTAGCGCGTATCTATGGGCGTCCTGCGTGCTGTACTCTACGACATCGACCACACCACGCAGCACCACGTGGCATTAGCTCCTAGACGTAACATTCTTTCCATGCCCAAGTGCGATCCTCTCACCATTGTTGCGTTGACCTCATGCACATTAACCTTGGGTGCAAAGCTTGCTACGAGGTTGGCGGAAGACCCATTCGCCACCCTCACGGCGATGTAGAGGTTCTTAGCGAGTGTGCTGTCGGTATAAGTGGGCAGCCAGTCGGGCACCACTCGCAGGTAGTTGCCGTCGCCAGTGAGGTAGGTGGCGGGCAGGACAAAGGCAAGTGCGGAACCTGGAGCAAACGAAGCAGAGCTGATGGCCCCGCCGCCTGGTGCGGGTATGGCCCAGCCCATGCGAGAGATCTCGGCAGCGTTGGGGCAGGCATTTCCGCGGCCCATGAGGGTAGAGTTGTCTAGTGATCCAGTACCGTCCTTGGAGTGCCAAAGTCCTGGATGCGTGGGTAAGGTCAGGCAGGCGGCCGCAACATCAACGGGGCCGCCTTCATATCCTAAGCTGGGGAGTGCCATTTGGTGCGCAGAAGATTACATACATACATTCCCAGAGGTCGGTATATCTCACATGCATATCTAACTATCCCGCATTCCGCACGAACGGATGATTGTGAGTCCGATGGATGCTAAACTTCATTCGTAGTTACTGCTCTAAGCCACCATGCGCCGTGTCTTTTCCCTCCCTCGCTCACACTCACCGTAGTTATGTAGGGCCTCCTGCATGACACTTTCCCAGCGATACACGCCGTAGCTTGTGGTTTGCAACCAGACCTGGTTTCCGGGGAGCATACCCAGCCCCCACCAGCCGCAGGCTTTTTGCAGTCCGGGCGGTAGGATGTAGACGAAGTGAGTGAAGGTGGATAATGTGAGAAGACCCAGAATATTCCTTGCAGCCGCGTCTGCATTGTTGGATATCTCCCACCAGTTGCATTTCGCTGCGACCGCGTTAGAGTAGTTCTGCCGCACAGTCAGCACGCGAAAGCCTTGGGGGCTCAGGTTAAACTTGCCGTACGAGCATTGCGCGTACTTTTGCGCGATGCCGCCGGTGCCATCACCGTTTGGCCCCAGGAAGAGGGAGCGTACGGTAGACTCGTTGAGGCTCGGTGCGTACCCACTGCTTGAATAGTCCAAGATTATGACAAGCAGCCGCTGGAAAATGGTGGGAGGTGGTCCATAAGAGCATGCAATGATGGTGCCATTATTGTTGTCCATGGAAGCGGCCAACGATGCTGCCATGGGGCTGCACATGCTACAAGGCAGGCATATTTCCTCGTAGAATTGGGGATCACACATGCCATCGTTGTCATAGTTGCAGTTCTGCATACAGCCCAGGAGGAGAGGGTCACGCGGGAAGCAACACATACACGTGTGTCTTATACGTTGAGTTGCGTTACTCTCCGAAGATGTAACGGCCCATACGAGCCCAAAAGCCAGCCAAAGGCTGGCCGAAATAGATAGCTGTGTGAAACAGGGGGGTATACCCCTGCGACCCCAGCTACCCTGCGAAACCCTGCCTTCCCCGGTATTTCGGGGCACCCTCATCCAGTCACCCTAGTCAACTTCTCAGTGGATCGCTCAGGTTCCGCACCCACCACCAGCATCCAACGGGATCTGCCGGGTCGACAGCGGCCCAACTCCATTCCTGGTCGGCTCGAAATGTTAACTTTATCCCAGGTCACCACCGTCCATCAAGTAGGGGCGCAATACCTTCAATTATGGGAAGGTTTTTGACCCAAACCCTAATAGGCATCGATCCTGGGATCTCTCGAAGACACTAATTGGGCGTTATCAGTAGTGCCAACCCTAGTATATAGCAAAATAAATATGCGAAATTTGATAAAAACAATTAGTATGGTGCCTGTTCAAGAGAAAAAATTACGTCGAACTAACTGCTGAACTATCAGGACCGTTATGCCGTAGCCATCCTCATGCCTGGTTGCTTCCCCGCCGAGGGGAAATTAAGCGGTACTGCATGTGTAGTGTGCGCGAGTCGTCGCGCTTAGCGTGGGCAGGACCAGGCATCCAGTAGCTGACCGTGCATGCAGTAGCTGGCTGCCGTAAGGGCCTCTAGAGATGCTGGGGACGCGGCTTTTGTAATTGATGCCGTGCGCCGTACTGTACGACAGCCACTACAGTGCAGCAAACCAGAGTCGTGCATGCATACCATGATTGCGATAGCCGTGGATGAGACGGTTGAGGTATGAACCTACGCATGTATGTTTTTTTCCACATCAAGGACACCAGTAGTAGTTGCACATGTCGTAGTATAACAGGCAGCAGTCAGGCGTTATGATGATACGCTCTTAGCTAGCTTTTCCAAGGCTTCATGCATGCCATGTGCGCGTGCACAACACCCTAAACCTATCATGGCCAAGCAGGAAAGTGTCTGCTCCCTGGGTTGGTCGCTTTCCGCTTCATGCCTTTTTCCCCCGCCTATTTGTCTAGGTAGGCCTCTCGTCATTTGTCCTCGTTTTAGCGCGTTTTTGACGGGTTTATGTTTTGACGCGGTCACGTCACTCATCGTTGCGGGTTGATGCTTTCCTTTTCAATCTTTTTGTAGTAATTATGCGTAGCGCTTCCTGTGGATTGTGTCTGGGCCTGCGCTTCCGTCTTGGGGCTCGGGTAGCGCAGATGGCTTTTACTTGGAAATCCGTGGTTCCCTGTACATGTTAGTCAGGGTTTAATTCGACCTCCCTTTTCACCCTCCTTCGTCTGTAGCGCTACCCGCTGCCGCTGCAACCTTCCCCTCAGAAAAAAGGTACGGACAGGACGGATACGAAACGGGTGTGAACAGATAAGCAAGGTACAGACGGTATCGGTGCTGTAATCAGTACGAAGGTGCCAATCAATGGGACCGTCGATAACATTCGTCTTGCAGACAGCACATTATGCTTGGTAACACGCGACTCACCATGTGGACCAGGGCCCCAGGAAGGGTTCCCGCGGGCGGTTTTGAGGAGTTCTTTGCCAACGGTATGAGATCGCCGTACACAGTGCGGAGAACCCACAATGGGGTTCCATCTTGGTGCGTGTCGACAATGGAAAGCATCCCTATAACAAAATTGGTGTCTGGTGGGCTGTCCGCTGCGGGTGGTTCCAAAATGACGGCTGCAGGGCAACAATTTTCCGAGATACATGCACAGGAATGTTAGATTCATACAAGTACACGTTTATACAAAGTCATGAAGTCATTACGTAGCTGCACTCTGTGCCCGCCGGCGCTGCTCATCCGTTAGGTAGGTCAAGTATCGAAACACAAGTCCGTGCATCATTGCCAGAAGACTTTCAGGATGTTTGTGGTACTGCGTGACTTCCCATGAAGTATGCTAACACCTTGCTTGCTCGCTTGCTTCCTTTCGGAGCTGGATGACACGCATTTATACCTTTGTCGAAATCTGTAATTGGAACCGTTTGAAAATAACTATAATTTTGGATGTAACAACTGCACTTTAATGCGTTCGTTCCATGTCAATATTCGGGTGCAAGCAGCTGCAGTGAAGCGTGCACAGGGAACTTATTATAATCTTTGAAGCAGCGCACCTGCACGTATTGAGGTGCCCTTGTACGCAACTAACCTTACCTTGCGTGAATGAAGCTACCACAACAAGAACTAGCGCCTTTAATAACAGAGTCGCAAAGGCCATGCTTGCTCAAGGACACCGTCGTCCTAGCCTAGAGAAGAGACGCAGGTCTGACCTATAGCACCGGCCTATGAAAGCTAAGCCGCTAATAATGCTCAGTCCTCCATGGATCACTGACGCCTTCCCGTTGTCTTCCGGAAAGCATCCAGGCAGAACCTCGTATACAGTAATGTAAAGAGGATTACCTAAAATATTTTAACTCATAAGCTAAAGAAATAAGTACCGTTTCCTGGGAAAACGTTTGTAAATGCAGTCCGAATTGATTGGTTAGACGCGGAACGGGCGCCCGCCACCTTGGCCTTAGGGGCCTTGTATCCACCAGAGAGCCATCACAAGCTACAAAATCAGGCCAAAGTACCAGCCAAGCAATGGCCAACCCGCCACCTGTGCCTATACAGGGTGTTTCCACTTGGCCGCACACTAACTTTCCAACATTATTTTTAAAGTGGAGTTAGTGTGTGGCTATTGAACAGGTGTTTTCATTAAGCCCCCCGGAACCATACGACAGGTTGCTATTAAGGCACCAAGCCATTGTTATAGTAAGAGTGGGTGTAATTTAATGCGCAAATCATTAGAGTTTGGTCGGCTAATTGCTGGAATGTGGGCAATTCGACCGGTCCTGCTGTGAATTCCACGGGTTAGCGGGCTATTTGCGGCCGTGGACAAAGGAAAATACAAAAGTCAACGAAGGACCTTGAGGAGGGAAAATGGCTAATTATGAATTTTCCCGCTCGGAAGTTAATTTCCACTTTGAAAGTTATCAGCAGGTCTGAGGCCCTGATAACTAGTGTGCCACGAACGCGGACTTCGGGTGTTTCCACTTGGCCGAACACTAACACTAAGTTCGAATGTTCTTCGTCCTGGACTCGTCTCTCACCGTTCTAAATGCATATATTGATATAACTAATGATAGTTACAAATATTCATCAAACAAATTGGAGGTTGGGGCACTCCTGGAGGAGAACCGTAAGGCCTAGTGGAAACACCCCGTACACTAAGTCCACACTAGCGCGTCACAAAGTTAATTGGACCTCAGACCTGCCATTAACTTTCAGACCTAGCACTAACTATTTGGCGGGCAACTTTTAGGAGCTGGATTGTCCCTTCTGACCACAGACTTTAGATGTAAGCAGCTATCTTTTTTCCTTCCTGCAAAAGCCGCGTTGACTTGCGCACGCCCAATACCGACAGCCTCGGAATGCCGCCACTTGTAATGGAGCCCACGTTTAACAGGAAAAGCCTACGATCCATATTTACCTTACAGACCTTGACAATTAGCAGCAATTAATACCCGGCGCTAAAACATCCAAAAGAAAACAATTTTGGTTTCGGCGCTCTTTAGTGCACCTAGTGGAAGCACCGTCACACTAGCACTACACTAAGTCCACACTAGCCCATAGTGTACCGAAGATAGTGTTCGGCCAAGTGGAAACACCCTGATAGTGTCCGAGGCGTTTCCACTGGGCCCTTCAGCTTTTCGCGTACGGAGTCCCTTTACGCGATTTTTTTAGAGAACTTTTACTTTCTATTAATGTATTTAACTAGTTTCTTATCGCTTGGATGATTCGCTGAGCCAGGTGTGAGATTTTTTGAACTTGATGTTAGTGTGCGGCCAGTGGAAACACCCTGTATGTCTTAGATTTGTCTATCTGCTGCAAGAAGTCCATATGTCACCACGATCTGCAACCCTTCTAGGAAAACAGCATTCAATAAGTTATTATGTGTGTTTCGCCCCCTTGATGTAGCTATGATGTCAAACAGCCGCTTGGTACGTTGGTACGCTTGGTGTACAAAGTTGGGCGTACGATTCTGTACGACGACCTTCTGCAAGGTTCAGCGGCAGCCATCCTATCCGGCCTGATAATCACTTACGCTGTATGAAGCAATAAAATTGAAAGTACTTTATTGTCGGAAGTATTTCTGGGAGCGCAACTTGTTACACATGAGTTTGGCTGCTGCTGCGGCTGCCGCGGCTGCTGGGGCTGCTGGGGCTGCTGGGGTCAGCAACCTTCGGTAGTAACATT
This sequence comes from Volvox carteri f. nagariensis, assembly GCF_000143455.1. Classification (NCBI taxonomy): domain Eukaryota; kingdom Viridiplantae; phylum Chlorophyta; class Chlorophyceae; order Chlamydomonadales; family Volvocaceae; genus Volvox; species Volvox carteri. The sequence continues at coordinate 1,781,916 of NW_003307552.1, read as the reverse complement.
AACTTAGGGTTTTGTATTGAAAGTGCGTATGTCACAACTTTGGACGCCTGCGGCATGTGGATGCGCAGGTCGCTGCCTCTTTTGGTACCCTGCAGGATATCGGGCAACAAGGTATATTCCTGGTACTTCCCTGGAAAGGGAGGCTAGAAATATGGCCTTACTTATTGCCGTGGCAATCCGATGCCCAAGCCATACAGAATACAAGGGCCAATATACACGGCTGTGTACGGCTGGATTGACCATAGCACACAAAGGCGATACCTATCGAATAGATAGGCAAGCCGTAGGTAGATAGTAGCCAAGATAGCAAATGTCAATACCTGGGTGGATTCGCGCGTCTGGGTGTTTAGGTGGTTCGCAGCGTACCTACCGATGTTTCCCATAGGTAAATGGAACACCCTAAAGTAAAAATGTATCACCGGTATAACCGCCGCAATTGATGCCAGATTTATTTTGGAGGTCCAGGAGCCCCTGCCGGGGTTTTCCGCGGCGCAGGATTACCCATGATTACCTTTGATTATCCATCCCTGCAGCTGCTGCTTGGGTCGCGAAACATATGGCCAAGCACCAAAAAGCCTCTCTATCTGTTGGAAATTTCAGGGTGCAAATTGCAAATTTAATGTATTTGCTGTGCGTAAGCTTTAACGTCCACCCTAATGCCCAATTCAGTTTTTCAATGCGTGCCAGGAATGGGGAAGAGTGCTGCGGCGCGGGTCATCCATTCGGATCTTTACGGAAAAGCCGTCTGCTGGAGATGCAATCGACAGCATCGCACGAACAATGAAGCATATTCCACGATGGCCTTTGTTGGCGTGGCCTTGCGTGCCTGCGTACGGGGCTATCGCTCCGGTGGTTGGCCATGCAGGCTGATTTCCTGAATTCATGTATTTACTAGGCGACACCAACACCTGCACACCAAGTAGGTGCTGTTGCGTACGATAATACAATCGATGGGCCTGCGCCTCCTTCGCCTGCTAGCCCCAGAGGCCCATGTTGCCCATGTCCGTCGGGAAATTCCTTACAATTATGGCCTTTTTGAGACCGTCCGATGCATTGCTCGTTCCTGAAAGACATGGCCTAATAAGGAGCCTGTACTCGTCGCGGTCCCCAGGCGCCCAGCCTCTCCCTCGCATGCATACAGCCATAACCCTCCACACCGTTTCCGTGGCACAAATGACTGCCAACAAGGAAAGAAGATGGAGGAGGAGGAGGAGGATGAAGTAGCTGCTGGCCGCTGAAAAGGCCTTTATAGATGCTGGCGGAGCACCTTCGCATGTGTGACGACATGTGTGCCGTATTACATATAGCTGCTATAGCGATGTACGCCTCCAGACGTTGAATCAGCTCTTCGCAAGAAGCTACACCAGCGACATATACCACGCAACTTGCTGTGATATAGGCACATACATGGCTGCTGCTGTCCAGGGCTGGCCATCCGTCGCGCCGCCGGTCGAGCGAAGCCTGCATCCTGGTGTTCTATCTCTTGTTTCGTACTATTGTGGTACGGGGCATATTAGGGCTCACGCCGAGGCATCCCCTGCCGGCATCGTGTCAGTCGGGGGCGAATGCCATAACACGTATATCGCAACTTATCGACCGCCTAACCCCGCTATGGACCATAGCGGCGATAGTGTCTCTGAATGACGGAAACCATGAAATACCGCCTCCGCAAGAGGCCTGGAAAAGAATTGTCAAGAGCTTGGGATGGAGGTTTGGTCAAGTGTTACTGCATTTCTCTCAATTAACAGTCACGTTTGCGACGACTTTATTAATGGCACCTTCTTTACGGACGCTTGATCTAAAACATGAAGATTTTATTTTGGATGCTGTTGATATCGTCTTATCGCCGGAGAACTTGGCCAACACCTTGTTGGACTTCCGTCGTACTCTGTCGCGCATGTGGAGACTTCGGTGGGATAACGAGCATAAAGAAGCCCTTTGGCGGCTAGCTCTTGATGGTTTCCCTGCCTTTCCTATGCATAGGGCGAAACGTCAAAGAGGTGTCCCTGCTGCTTTGTGCCCCTGTGGTGTGCGCATGCTTTGTGGGGATCGTCGGCATCATTTCTGGGACTGTACTGTCGCGTTGGCTCTTCGTGAAGCTCTGCAGAATGAACTTGAGTTCCCAGACCTGTTTAACCGGGCTAACCTGTGGTTGGGCATTCCACCGACCTCGGTTTGTGCGTGTGTGTGGGAGGTTGTATGCCTCGCGGCCATCAGCTCACTCAATCTCGGTCGCCGTTTGTTGTTTAGGGAAGGTCTTCAGACCAACATGCCTATATCAACGCCATCGCTTAACCGCATTACTTACGAGGTTATCTCTGACTTTTGGGCCCGTTTAACTGCTTTTGCGGCACGGGACTACTTGCCAAAACATTGGGAACATGTACCTCACAATCACCCTTTCTTATATGTCAACGACGCAGACATGGTTGTTTGCCGTTTACCGATGTACAATGACGAAGTTTGAGGGCGCACGTCGGAGCCTCAATTTTCTGTTTAAGCGTACCAACTGAGGCCATGTGTCCATTGAAGTTAGTACGGCCTGGCCGAGTTCTTTTTGAATAAGGCCCACAGTGTTGTGCGGGAGGCGCTCCTAGGGGCGCTGCACTCGACCCGTTCGGGGTCCACTGTAACAATCGCATCTCTATCTCTTGCTTTAACGTGTATGCAATCCAAATATAATATATTGGATATACATCGTCTAGAGACCTGTTTTATTATGTAGTAACTTAAGTTAGCTTCAGCGACATTTGATAGAAGGTTCTTGACAAGTCGGGTGTCGGCTTCCTCGAAGCCGGAAAAAGGGCGGGCCCCCTCTGCATCCGTACAGGCCGTTAGCTAGCGCGGCACGTGTGACAATTGATGGGTAGTGTCAACGCGGTGGGAGATGTGCTTTGTTGCAGCAGTGCTGATGGTGTGAGAGCTAAGCTTGCACCGGCGGAATCGGGCTCCACGCGAATCGCATCCATCCCGGGTGCATGCCGCATGGACAGTGCGGCAGACCGCAAGTCGGAATGCCCGTGCGGGCAAATGGTAACGAAAGCTGGGTGAATTTCGGTGCTGTCTGTGATGTTTATCCCCGAAGCGCCAGCGGCCTCAGCAATCCGCCCTACAGCCGCGGGCTTCATCGGGACACACCGCAAGTCTCCGGAGGCCCCGAGCATTGGCTAAAGTAAATGTACAAATGAGCAGCTTGCGTATTTCATAGAGAAATGTAAGCAATTTTGTCGGCCTGCTGATGGCAAGTAGGAATGCCCGTGCGGGCAAATGGTAACACAAGCTGGGTGTTCAAGTTATCATACGCTGTCATCTCGGAAATCAATGATGAGATACGCGATACCTTTTGAGATTAAATTTAGCCCGAGAGGCGTTGATGTGACTTTGGCCTCGGTCAATTGAGGCAGCCAAAGTTGTTTGTGCTCATACGATTTTTGTTGGCTACAGGCGAGATACCTTGCGATAGATAATGATATATGGTACCTATAACGCATTTCAGACGGGCGAGATATTATGTTTGGTCCGTTACACACACACACGCACACACACACACACACACACACACACACACACACACACACACGGACATGGGCAATCCTACAGGTCGGGGCCCCCCTGGGCGCTTCGCGCTGGGGCCCCGCCCAAAAATATTAGTCTGATTCCTACAAGCAAATATATTTGCCGAAAGAGATAATAGAACGATCTCAACGCGCGTCCATCCTTTTGACCATATACTCTAACCCAGCGCCTTCAAAACTTTCGCCCCGTCCCCACTGCCATCACCTTAAATAGTGAGTAACTGGGGACTGAATGAATGAATCTTACTTGGTGGGCAGGGGTGGGCAGGCGCTCCCGCATGCTCGTTGCCTTGCAGCCAGTCGCCCGGATGGGATGGAGGCCGAAAGCAAATGTGTATTTATGTGCGCTTATGCAGGCACGCACGCGGGCACCGGATGCTGCATGCAGATGCCCGCATGCCACCGCCCAACATACGTACATACTTGCAGCCTGATGCGCACGCAGCCAATCACCACTTGCTCTGCTACATTAATGAATCAACACCATGCATACATACCAGAAACGTATAAGGTTATCAAGCAACTCCGGACGGACGTGCGAGTATGCCATATGCATGCACGCCCAAAGCCGTCATCACCCAAAGCAACCCTGCAAGGCCAGGGCTAACTCCCAGTTTACATGCAGTAGTGGCACCTATGTACATGCACATAATTTGCTAATGTTTTACGAGAACCTTGCTCAGTAATTCCGCATGCCCACACCTCACACTGTGTGGAGCAACGCATCCCGAACCGCGCAAAACTGGTCAATCCGACTCGATTCACGCCCCTACGCGGGTAATTCGACTAACCCCGCCGGGGTAAAGGCGCAGTCTAGTACATAGGACAAGGATGGCTGGGGGGATTCGCCGACCCCGGACACCACCTATTAGCCATCAGTCATCACAGACAAAACGACATACAATACAGTCCAGCGCTCCAAAGGGGGGGGTCTGCTGTTGTCCGCTGTTGTCGAGCGATCCTGCATGTATCACGGCAGGTGTTGCGGCTGCTGTTTCGCCTCTCGGTGCTCTTCGACGACAGGTCCACACGCACATACATACACGTGCACAGCAATAATGCGTGAATTACTTGCTATCCTCGACAGTTGCGTTGCTACGTATGCTTTCTACTCATTCATATAGATGGCTTGTGCATTTTGCCGCGAGTGCTTTCCTCTCATGCCGCCGCGGCAGGCCCACGCTTGCTGTCCTATGACGAGGTCTGCTCAGATCTGCTGCTTCTCGCCGCATCCCGATGTTGCGCCAGAAAGCCACAAGTAATGCTGCGCACACACCATCATGCACATTTTTACTCTATTTCTGTAAGTACACTTCTATCGCCACGCCATATGGCGCGCGCACCGCCATGTAATAGTTTTTACCGGCCGCCAAGCAAGTAAGATCAAAGCCACCGATGACCACTACATACATCGGCTGACAAGAATGACCTCCATATGCGTAGAACAACATACGCGATCCGGCAGCAGCGGCTGCAGCAGCAGCAGCGGCAGCAGCGCGCAGAAACGCCGTGATGAGCGATCACACGCGCGAACTTTCGTTTACCTTGAGCGGCTCCTGTAACGAAGGCCAAAACTGGCAAAACTGCGCGCGCGTTTATTACGCTGATGAATGAATACTACCCCGTTTCTGGCCGTACATTCATGAATTCACCAAAATCAACGCCGAATCGCTACATCTCCGCATTAAGCTTTATAATGAATAAACAATTGATAGTAAGCCTGCCAGAAAGCCCTGCCGCGCCCACACCTCTCCATTGACACTCCTTTCCACGTACTCATCATCAGCCGGCGGCGGCAGGAGCGAGTCGCAGCGTCGCCTTGCTGCTGCCGGCCCCTTCAATACATGTGTACATTTTCCTCCACGCGCGTGCTATGCTATACTTTACAATGTGATGTGGACGTTCAGCGAGGCGGCAGGAGATATTCATCAGCTAAAGCTACGCCGACCTTGGATAGTGTCCCGAGAGATAGGTAGATAGATAGATAGTTGGATAGATATATTGAGATAGATGGATACATTATTGTGGCCGCCCTCAGGAAGCAGGCTCGCTCCCTCGACAATGTAGCTTATTACTTGCTATGTAACGCAATCGTAATCTCCCAAACGTTCGTATCTTTTGGCGCTCATTCCGGCAGCTGGTGATTAATATTAGCCCGTCCCGCGTACTCAAAAGAAGAACGCGAAGAGAAAGAAAATTGGCCGAGCAAAGCGACACCGATGGCGGCTAGTCGCTGAGCAGTAGGAATGGACGGAAGCGGCTCGCTGTGCTGGCAGTTCTGCTTTCGTTCAATTATGCAAATATCCAGGGTGACGGAGCGGCTGGCTCCATGCGGCCTCCGGTCCTGGGCCATCATATGATGGATGCATCCATCGGCCTACCTCACTGCCTAACCGAGCAGCTGTCGCCTCCCAACCACCTGATGGGGGGGGTCACGGAAAGGCATAGTAAAGGCATAGAAAGGCACGTAGGCACGTCCACATATGAGGGCAGCGTTGACATCAGGAGTGGATTCAGCATTGTGTCGTGCATGCAGCAGGGCTGATAATGCAGATGGCGCAAACGGCATGCATACGGTACAAACGGCACGCAGGCAGTACATACGGCATGCTGACAGTGGCCACGCAACTCCGCATGTCTGGATGGTTGAACATATATATAAATATATATACATATATTTATTTATACGTATATTTATTTATACGTATATATACGTATCCGTATACATACGTACATACACACACATATATATATATGCTTTATGCGATCTATGTGTAAAATGCGTGCTGGTGCGATAATCATGACCGTGTGAGCCAGATCCTCAGCGGAGTGTACGTGCTCATTCCCAACGCAGTTACCTCGTGCACGTCTGTCAGCATGCATGCCTACTAGTCTTTCCCAGCAACGTGCGCACGGCCAACACCCAATGGCCGTTCCTATGCTCAACATTTTAGCAATATCCGTTGAAGTTAAAGGTTCTTGGGCCACGTGATAAGCGTACGTCAAGTCTAAACAGTTACCGGTCATGACGCACCTTGAGGGGGGGTGGTCGTCGGGGTGAAGGAGGTGGGGGTTTGGAGCTTGGGGGCAGCCTTGGTGGTGGAGGTCGCGGTGAAGGGCGAGGGGTAGGCGGTCGTGGCGATGGGTTTGCCGGCGCCCGGGGGCTTGGCGGCTTGGGTGCGGGCGGCGGCGGGGGGACCTCGATAGCTCCGAGTCCTGGGCACTGTGAAGGGGATGTGGTATAGCGGCACAGGTACACCCGCATAACATCCGTACTGGCCCAAGATCCGCCGTACACCACCAGATTGTAGGCGGTGAGGTTGGCACGGCCCAGCGAGGGAATCGTGCTGATGATGGTGATCTTCCGGTCGCTGGTCGCGTAGGAGGTTGGGTAACCGTTGTCCTGCAGGTTGTTACAATACACAACGGTCGTTAAACACGATTGCCGTAAGGTTGCGAGGCAAGGATGGAGTATTTTGGGAAGCAAGGCTGAAAGGACTGCTAGAAAGCTGTGTCAAAAGGGCGCCTTACACGTATTCGTTCATTCCCTATGTAATCGGTACCTTTTGCTTTGTAATCGGTGTTAGAAGTGGTTCGGCTCTGGCCCCCGCAACCTCAATGTTGGTTGAGGCAACTTTATGCACAGACAATGTTTCCAAGATCCCGTGTAACTTAGGAATTTATCCCGTATTTTATTCCGCTCCGGCACGTGCTTAATTCCTTTCCGCAATGATTCTCAACTCAGTGAAACAGCAGCAGTACTGATGACCCATGTGCCACATTCCCCAGCAACTCGGGACTGCGGGGCATGCCTCATCTCGCATATTGTAAGCTTGCATCAAATCTTGGCAACTAACCCTCCCCGAGCTTTCAAGCGCCTATTCCCTGCTCGCTGACACAACACCATCCAAACCACCTTCCATCAAACCTGCATCGTTGAACACATGTGCGTATGTGTTGCGCGTGCATGCGCGCGCACGTGTGTGTGTATGTGTGTGTATGTGCGTGTATGTGCGTGTATGTGTGTGTATGTGTGTGTATGTGTGTGTATGTGTGTATGTGTGTGTATGTGTGTGTATGTGTGTGTATGTGTGTGTATGTGTGTGTATGTGTGTCATCGTCAGGCTTCCCTAAGATCTTAATCGGTGATGGGACATGGAAGTGCCCTGAGTAACCAAAGTTGTGAGTCACCCTTCAGCACAGTTCACACACGCCCACCCCCTTTCAATTCAATCTTTCCTCACCATGGTTGCATTGACCTCATGCACGTGCATCATTGGAGCATATGCTGCCGACAGCCCAGCATCGGGCCCATTTGCCACCCTCACGGCGATGTAGAGGTTCTTAGCGAGCGTGTTGTTGTTGTTGTAAGTGGGTAGCCAGTCGGGTACCACTCGCAGGTAGTTGCCGTCGCCAGTGAGGTAGGTGGCGGGCAGGACAAAGGCAAGTGCGGAACCTGGAGCAAACGAAGCAGAGCTGATGGCCCCGCCGCCTGGTGCGGGTGTGGCCCAGCCCATGCGAGAGATCTCGGCAGCGTTGGGGCAGGCGTCACCACGGCCCATGGCGGTCGAGTAATCATCGTACTCGACACCGTTTCGCCAGGAATGCCACAGACCTGGGGATGTCAAGGAAGGCGGGCGGGAGGTAGGTCAGGTGGTGGACTATGGGACAAGCGCCCTTAAGGCTTGGAAGCCTCAACAGTGTGATATTGCCTTGGATCCATGCGCACGGCAACAATACGACAGTAACAGCAACCTGTAGAGCCCCACCTCACCGTAGTTGTGTAGGGCCTCCTGCATGACAGTGGCCCAGCGATACACGCCGTTGTCTGTGGTTTGCAACCAGACCTGGTTCCCAGGGAGCAGTGCCAGCCCCGACCAGGGGCATGGAAGTCCGGGCGGGACGATGTATATGTAGTGGGTGAAGCTGGCGAACGCCACGCTACCTAACAACGCCTTTGTTGCTGTGTCTGAGGTGCCCGAAATCGCCCACCAGCTGCAAGTCGCCGTGATGGCTGTGGAGCAGGTTGTCTGGGGCACGGTAACCACCCGGAACTCTGTGGCGTTCAGGTTGAACTTGCCGTACGAGCATTGCGTGTACTTTTGCGCGATGCCGCCGGTGCCATCACCGTTGGGCCCCAGGAAGAGGGAGCGTGTGGTAGACTCGTTGACCCCGGGCGGATACCCGCAGATACTGTAATCCTGAATCATAACAAGAACTCGTTGGTATATCCCAGGAGTTGTGAGCGCCGCCAAGCTTGCGCCAACGACGGTAACATTGCCAGTCGTAGGTGTACACAAGCCGTCAGCATTTAAGTCGCAGTCCTGCGACATGACACACCACGGCAGCAACAGCAAAAAACTAAATCGTTGTGATTGTGCTGACGTCACCGTGTGGTGGTGATGGATTGTGTTGCTGCTGACGCTGGTGGCTTAGGTGGCAGTGGTGGTGCTTTAGTTGGAGTTGCATCTGAATGGATGTTGCGGAGGTACGGCAGGTACGGCAGGCTGGGAGAGGCAGGGACGGCGGCGGCTGCCAGCGGAATTACCCACCAGAGTGACGTTGGTTCCTGGCTGGAAGTCGCCCTTGCCATCCTTGTCTTTCTTGGGCGGCTTGAAGGCCTTCTTATCAAGCGGAGTTAGCAATCCGTCAGCCTGTTTGATCGCCCATTGTTCAGTGCCGTCATCTAAAGTCACGTATACCAGCGATCCCTCAGTTGGAACTTTCTTAAGCAGACCCGGAGCAGCTTTCTGTGCCTCGCTCAACGGTGCGACTGCAATGCGTTGAGAACGGGCAGGCAACAAAGGAAAGCGTGATGTCCGTTAACACTTGGCGGTGCAAGAGTGGAAATGTGCTCCTGTTAAAAGTTGAATCAGATGGAGCGGAATGGGGTTGCTGGAGGACGTTTGCCACCTTCTCGGAAGCCGCTCGTCCGAACGTTATAATTTTGCAACAGTCTATGTAAGTCAAAAGGGCCATGAGTAAGGAGTTCAATAAAATAATGGCAGCATTACAGCAATTATATTGTTAATCCTTTCCTTTCATACTGAGAGAACTGCACGGATTCGCAGGGAAGAGAGCGCGTCCGCGTTGGCATTCGTAATACCAGGATACTCCTCAAAACGTACCTTGTGCTAATGCAAATATCAAAACAAGTGGAATCATTGGTAAATACATGCTCATCCGGGCAGCGAAATCGAGCACAAGAGTTACTGTTGCTTTCCGTTCAAAGCACGTACACTTTGTACAGGTAGGTTGCTCGCCAACAAGATCTAATTTTTGAGTTACTGATAACTGAGGTCATCACAAGAGAATGTTCATGTTTTAAATATTGTTGGTATGCTCCTTACCTGAGGCTTTGAGGCTCCATAAATATTCGCCAAGCCTTACTACGTGTACGGCCAGGTACGGCAGGTTGCCAACCAGTGTCAGCTTTCGTGCACTTGCAGATCTTAGAACATATTTGGATGGAAGCAGTGAGATTATGCAGACGTTAAAACTAATCTCGCAAATTTTGTTTCAATAGCAGAATCCGCAGGATACTGGCCACGTGCTGGCCACGCTGCAGACAAGGCAGATGCAGCATCGCGAGGCAATTACAATATGCGCATTCTTATTAATGATTTTCTCATACTTATAAAGCTAGTTGCGACCGTCGAAGCTGCTCGTGCAGTAATCGCTTACGTGAAGTGAAATATTAGCACCCCTACGATGAACCCTTCTCGCCGGTGGGCGGAAGAGCAGATTCGATGTCCAGGCAGACTTGCTGAAGAAGGAAATTCGAATCGACCATTACTTGTAATGTTTTCCTGCTACGCCCTTTTGCGCTCACGCACATTGCATATCCCTTCGGCAATTCAGCGCAAGTATACTGCCGTAATGCACCGGAGTTAAATGCCTCGCGGATCGATCGAGCGTGTTTTTTCGTAAAAGGCACAAAGGAAAAAACTAGTAACGTGTCCACCACCAGTAGGTGGTAATCGCCATCATTCACGAGTTTTGCATAGAGTCTCGAGATCGCGGTGCCTGGTTTGACAAAATACATTTCTGTACCTTAGGATGGTATGTGTACATCCACCGAATTACGAACAATTATAAACATTCCATTTGTGTTGTTACATCTCAAGCACTTGGGTACAAAGTCATCAAGCGTCAGGCGTCGGGCGTCGGACATGGCGGCTGCCAGTCTTGCGCACACCCACCAGCGCCAAATTTTACCATGGCTTAATCGATTCGTGCGCCCGAATCGACCTACTCAAGATTTATGGTTAGACCTGGCTGGAGCGCTGCCCAAAGCGAGCATGAAATTGCACCATCCACCGATTCAAATCCAGTTTGACGAGGTTTTACTTTCTTCGCGCCATCCCATATTGGCCTTGCTGATAAGCTGACCAAGAACATCCCACTGGATTATTGAACGTGGATTATTTTTTGGGGGGGTGGGTTTAGGCCCATCATTTATTAATAAATGTTGACTAATGTCGTTTCAACGAATCCGAACGGGTCACCGGTCGTGGCATCCAAGCAACCAAGCATTATAAAATAGGCTTCGAAAGCTGCGAGCTGATACCACCCAGTACCATCCAGAGGGCGTCAAACAACCGGAGGGGAGACCCCGGCATGTGGTTGAGGACATGGCAACCCTACCAGCCACCTACCACCAAGATCCCGCCTTGCGGACTGCCCAGGGCTCTCCCAAAGCCAGCTTAAGCAGGGTTTAAATTACCGCAATATACCCGATCACCCAGGTAGGCTCTGCTCCTCTGTAATGGGATCAGATTAAATCGGCCCAGCGCTGGGACACTTCCCGGATGCCAAACGACCTGCTCTCCGGTGACCTTGATAGTTCCTGACATGGCATGCTGAACCCACGGCTCACGCAGTTTGCTCCCATTCCCAGCCAAGTGCCGCGTGCGCTACAGGGCAGAGGCCGCAGTAGCAAAAGCGAGGGAGTGGAGCATGACTGTGCGTATGCACTGTGCAGTGCTGAAGGGACACCGAGCGAGCTCAAGACGAGAAAACATCCTAGGGTAAGCGAGCTCGAAAGGATTGCTAGCTGCGGGAAGGAAGCGGAAATCTCCCAGGATTGTGTTCCGGGGCTCTGGAAAGCTGGCTGCCCCACCTGCTGACTTGCTCGGCGCACTATGTGCATGAGAGGCATGCGGGGAGAGGGCATGCCGTAGCAGCCTCTTTTCTTTCTTCCGCACGTGGACAAACGCGTAAACGTAAAAGTGACACTTGCGACAAGTAATGCCACCTCCTGATATACCAAATTTCGCAGGAGCAGCCTGGTTTCACGATGGACCCAACCAAAAACCCCAACGGCGCGGTCCAAGATGCCGATGATGAATTAGGGTAGCGCCATTCTGGAGTGCGTGCGTGTGGGAAGGTGGGGGGGAAATAGCGGTGTGCAGAAGTAGAAATCCGGTGTCGACATATCTATGTGTCTATCATGTCATGTCATGACGCATGCAATAAATTCCGTGAACGCCGCTATCTAGCCGCAAAGGTGAGCAAAAGGCTCAACTCATTACGCGTAGTTAGCTGACCGCAATGCTGGCCGCTGTCCCTTTTTGCATATATGCGAAAGAACACGCGAAGAAACACGCGGGAATTGTGTAGAGCTTTTTCAATTGAATCTTGCAAGATGCATGATGACCCACACACATCACACTCTGCGTTACCTTTAATTTTGGTATTCTTGTTTAAGCCGCGGTTTCCCCCTAAAAATGCACAATTACACGCATATGTACGTACATATGTACATACCTACATACGTAGGTACATACATACATACATACATACGTACATACGTACATACGTACGTACAGGCCCAGCAGGCCGGCGCCGACAGCCGTGTGTTCCCCGGCGCCCTGACCGGAGTGGGGGTTCAGCCTTGCGCCTCAACGCGCTCAGCGGGGGTTCTCTGGCCGCAGCCATCGGCACTCTGCTCCCTCAGGGTGCCAACATTAAGTACAAGACCTGATCAAAGCTCGCAGACGACGCAGTTGCTGGTGCATGCCAATCCATCAGCTAGTCTATGAGCTAGCATGTTTTGCTGGCTACTGCAGGGGGTTGGGATCGAATATTCGGGTGCCGAAGGAGGAGTAAGAAACCAGGAGGAGTGGGTTTGCTGCTTGGGCTGCAGGGTGCTGTTGCCCTCGCATTCATGGGATCAAGCAGCGTGAGTACCCGCAAGGGGCCAGCCTTATAGGATGCACCAAGCAGAGGGTCAATGAACTACCGGTCGCATCCCAAGGCCCAATTGGGCTCGGGTCGATCTGGAGGCCCCAGACTAAGGATGATGTGTAAGCAGCTAGGGGATCAAGAGAGAGAGAGAGAGAAGGAAAAGGGGAGGGGGGAAGAGTTCTTACCATATGCGGGAGGCGGCGGGGCGATAGTTCACAAGGAAGGGCATGGGGGCGGATGAGGTCTGTATGGCCGGCGCGCGTGTGTTGCGCAGCTAACACTACAGCTGTGGCTGTCTGTGGCCGCATACTGTCGCACGCGTCCATCGAAACGGTTGTAAATATAAACCACGCGGTGCCCTCTGTCGCCTGGGTGTTGACGAGCGCGGCATTACAGCTCCTGTATGGGCTGTGTATGTAGCGCATATGCAGACCGCGGCATGAAGGGGCCCAAATCGCCCGCCAAAGTTGATGGGTGGCCAGAAGCCGTGAGAAACTAAAGGAATCAAGGGCACGGACAGCAGCTTCCATAAAGAATCGTACAATGGCGCTATGGGTAACTTGTCATGAATGTTGTCGCCTAATCTACGTGCTAACGTACAAATGAGTTGCAGTGTGCTGTAGCACCATGACTCAGCACGTTGGAATACGTAGTTGCTAGCTTTTGCTCTGCAGCAGCTGCGTGTGCGAGTTAGCAAGTATCAGTGCAGTGCAAAAGGACTGTGCCTTGTACGTGTTGTAGCGGAGGAAGTGGGGTGCAACACGCATAACGAACGTCGTCTTGGAAAAGATGAAGTAGCAAGCGGATTACATCTAGGCTAAGAGTTATATGAAGGAGTTCAGCTGTTATCCCGCATATGGGATTGCAATATAATTAAGGCGGCTACGGGCTTGCGATGGCAGGCGTTAGGTTTACCAATGCAGAGCACTATGGACCACAGCTGCGGAATATCCATTTGCTTACATATTATATGTTTTACTGTTATTTGATGCATCGTAAGGTCGTCAAGCAGTTGTTAATGCTGTCGTGCAACCAGGGGTGAAAAACGAAGACATCCTTTGGAAAAGGCTGATTGCCTGGGTGGTCCATACGGACCAGAATTTGAATTTTATTCTCCAAAGCATTGGAACACGCTTTCTTGGTGCTGTTGTTCAATCTCCTCGCCGCTTTCCGATGGACGTCCGCTCATAGTACCAACATTCATATGGCATGTAGTTAACATTTTCGAGCTATAGGGAGGTGGAGGTGCAGCCGCCATGTACTCGCGGCCCAGCCGAAACTTTCGCAAGCCAAACGTAGTAATTAGGACAAATGAGCCAGACTATATGGTATTTGAGCTTAAGAATACAGATGTTAGCTCAGCAAACGCGCTGCGGCGCGTTATGATTGCAGAGGTGCCGACAATTGCCATAGATCTCGTCGAAATGGAGAACAACACAACTGTACTAAACGACGAGTTCCTGGCACATCGCCTTGGGTTACTTCCTTTGGTTTCAACGGAGGCTGTGGCGTGGAAACGGCCGTTCGAGTGGAGCAACGACGCGGACATGATTGAAACCGCGTTCTCGCTGGACGTGACGTGCACTGTTGATGGCGTCATGGACGTCACAAGCAATGATTTGGTACCGCTTAACCCGGAGCATGGGGTGTTCCCGGTCAACTACCAGAACCCTGACGAAAAACCCATCGTCATTTGCAAAATGCGTCGGGGCCAGCAACTCAAGCTCGTTGCACGAGCACGCAAGGGGATCGGGAAAGACCACGCCAAGTTTATCCCCGTCGCGACGGCCGTGTTCCAGTACAAGCCCCGCATTGTGCTCTCTCACAGCGCCATGGCAGAGATGACCGACGAGGAGAAGCAGATCTTCGTCCACAGCGACCCATCAAAGACATTCAAATTCAACCCCATTACTCGGATGGTGGGCATTTCAGCAAGGAAAAGGGGAAGGGGGACATAGTCCGGCATTTGACACCGATGGCATGGGCCTCGGGAGGGCTGCGCCGGCCACGGATTTCCAGTTAACAGGCTGCCCTGCACGCAAAGGCGGGTTTAGGGTTTAACCCTTGAATCCATTCAGACCACGGATGCTCAACTACAGAGGCCCCTACAAGGTCCATTGGGGGGGGTTGACAGGCCGCGTTGCTAGCAATGTTGACCAGCCCGAGTGCCGTATGCTTGGTTGCACTGGCAAAGAAGTCTCGTGTCCCCCTGCTCCTTTTTGAGTCGGGCGACCACTCTTGCAAAACGAGCGCGCGCGCTTCTACAGTACAGAGTACTGCTGCCGAGCCGCCGCCGCCCGCATTTCCCGCCTCACCTCTCTCCAGCGGGTTATCACTCCCCAGGTCCCCCCGTGTGGGAGCTTTTCCTTCCCCCGGGCCCTGTACCCTCCCCTTCCCTCCCCCTCGTCCCACACGTCTTAGCCATCGCGTAGACCTCCCCAGCATGCCCTCCTGTGCGAATGACAAACTCCTGCCCTTCGGCCTCTTTCTCCCCACTTCTCTCACCCACGTAGATTGAGGTGGAGAACGAGGAGGCCTATATGTACGACGAGGAGTGCTTGGTTAAGGCGCGGGAGCTGGGTCGGCCGGACCTGGTCACGATTACGCAGCTACAAGTGCGTCCGGGGGCCTTTTTTGGAGCACTGTTGTGTTATGCTGTATGGGCGACTAGGGCCTAGCTGTTTGACCGTTGTGCCCATATGCTATTCCCCCCGAGTTCTCCGCCTCTCGCTCTTTGCATGGGAGGTCGTGACCCGGGAGATGCGCGGTGCATGAAAACGCGACGGAAAATGTTCCGGCAAAGAGTGAGGCAAGGCACGTTGCGAGAAAGGAAGGTTCTTTGAGGACCCGCGTTATCGCAGGATGCACGTTGACCGGCGTCATGGTGGCTGTTGCAGCAGCCGCCACTGCAGTCCGCTGTCGCCGCAGCCGCAGAGTGTTGTTGCATACCTTGTTCGAGTTAAGGTTTTTTTTACATATTTTACCCTTTTTGTATCGTATTACGGTCGATATACCATTTAGAATGTTTCTAGCATGCATGCACCTCCAACCCTTACCCGCAAGGCAATGCATCTGTACCTGCATGTGCACGGGGTCCACATGTACGGATGTACGACCACCTCGCCCCGTGTCAACAGGACCATTTCATCTTCAGGGTGGAGGGCACGGGAGTGTTACGAGTCGCAGACATTGTACGACAGGTAACTTATGAACAAGGGAGGAAGTCAGGGGGGTCAAGAGGGGTAGGGCACCGGAAATGCGGAGGCGGCTGATGGGAGCCGTTGATGGGAGCGGCGCTATCATTGTTGGTTGTGGTGCGGCGGCAGCATGACAAAAATATTGTGGTTTATAAGCGCCGGTCCGTCTAGTGAGGACCGGAGAGAAGGACTTTTCTTCCCGTGCAGTTCAGTGCTGTCCACGGGCATCACCTCCATAGCCATTAGCAGCAACATCAGTAGCAGCGGCAGCAGTAGAAGCGCCACCATCGCAAAATTAATGGCTGCAAAATGTAGGCGCTGTGTGTCGGGTATAATAAATAGCACCTTGGAGAGGGGGTCCAAGGGGCGCCCTAAAGCCGTGTGGGAGGCCTGGCCAGAGGCTCACCTATGCCCCCACCTTGCACGTGGGGACCGACTGCGGACCTTGTGCGGGCGCGCGCGCAGGGTTGCTGCAACAAGAAACACCGAACCTCTTCATTCCCCGGCCCCCTCTCCCTCTCTGTTGAGGTCAAACAAATTCAGTACGGTAGCTGTGTGCTTTCCGCCCACCCATTCTCCCCTTGCCCGAACCTGATTGCCCGATTGCTAAAGGGGATTGAGATTCTGCACAAGAAGTGCTTGGACCTGGAGGTCGGAGTGCAGGAGGCGGTTGCCGTCGCGAAGGGCCAGCCGCTGCCCTCAGCACCCGGCGGCGGTGGCGTGGAAATGGGGATGGGCATGGGAGGTCCCGGGCCTGACGACGGCATGGGGATGGGGATGGGTGGAGGGATGGGCCCCGGCGGCGGGGGCATGAATCTGGGGGGCCCTCTGGGGGGTTCGACGTGGTGAAGCGGAAGAGCGGAAACAGAGGGACGGGAAGCCCCTGACGCCCGACAGGGGGTGCGGCGTCTACTGGGATCCGCAGGCGGTGGGATGAGGTACAGGATTTCGTTGGTGGTTGGGGTGGTTATGGTTGGGTGATTTTTTCCCGGACTATGTGGCCGTAAACCCGCAATCCGCACCATCTTCTGTTTGTTGAGGGCCTTACGGGGCGTATCGCCTGTGTGCATGAGGCTTGCGATGGCTTTGGCTGGCCCTGTGGAGTGGGGGGGCGAACTGACAATAATAAGCATCGGGGTTAGGGTTGAGGTGTGCATGTATGTGTGTGGTCAACACTGACACTGCTAGGGTGAAAGAGGCCCAACTAGACACTTCGAGACAGCGCAAGGAAGGTCGCGGACAATGAACGGCTTGCAACAGCCAAGGTGTCCACCAACTTTCCAACTGCGGGTGGCAAGGACGGGCGGGCGGGGGGGACCAGAGGAGGGGAAACTACCAGGCCCCCAGTGCAGCTCTCGCCGGTAGGGACGGGTTGGGAGGGAACCCGTGGCGGGAAGCCATTGCTGCTGTTGGCGAATCTCGTCGCTGTTTTCTGCTGCTGCTGCTGGTGCTGCTCCTGGGTTATACAATGCTGCTGTTGTTACATCGGTGGCAGCAGCAGCGGCAACGGGTGGATATGGGAGATAGTGAGCGCAGAGTGAAAGCAGCAGCAGATGATGATGATGGTGGTGACGATGATGACGTTCCGGCGACGCTCTGTCTTACCCCCGCGGGATTCAACCCACCCACCTCTACTACCTCCTCACCTCACCTCGTCATCCGAACTGTCCGTAGATGACACAACACCGATTGGGGAGCTCGCCCTGAAGAAACCTGCCCATCAGAGCTGTCTCCCATGGGCTTTGCCGTCCTAAACGGCTGACTGAAAGCTAGCACTGTTGGATTTAAAGACTATCCCTGCAACGCCTGCGTGAAATGGAAGTGTGGATGGCTGGAGGTGCCTGATTGTGAGCTCCACAAACAGGGCATGAACGCGGGCTTCGCCGCCCTCTTCCCCGAGGCAACTGCCTTGCGGAGCCTGGCCGTCTTTCTCCGGCCGCATGTGTGACATTCGTCGCTAAACCTGTCTTGCATGATTACGCCGCCCATTGCCTGCTGTTACCTACCTTGCACAGACGTACGAACGGTACGATAATAAATCAATGCTGCTTCAACAGATTGTCGGTGCAAAAGTACGATGATATATGTACAGTATTCGAGTAAATGGCATTACAGTGCTCTGACTGAATCACCGGTTTTGGACATAGCCGAAACACTGAAGGGGACAGCCCCACATAGCTCCGGTTGACAATTCTGATGATCACCGGCCGCTCCCATCTCCACACCACGGTCCGGTATCCTCTCATTCATAAACCTTACACTCAGGACATTCCGTACGCCCTTTTTCCGCACGGTACATGTACGGACAACATTAGACACCAATACGTCGATGTTAAAAGCCGCATGGGCTGTGCCACCCTGATCGCCTCCCCCGGAGGACCTCTGTGATAGGAGGCGACGGAGGTGGCCCTCCAACAGCCCACGCCGCTGCCTCGCGGCGGGGGTAGTCTATCCACCAACACCGCCAGCGCCGCCGCCGCACGTCCATGCGACACTGTTACCCTTTGCATCTCCCCGTAGCGCAGCTGTACGGCGTGCAGGTGGTGTTGGTTAGGAGGTGGACAACTCTAGCTGGTAGCACCCAAATGCAATGAAGACGAAAAGAGCTGAAATCCCGCCGGCTGGGGTGGGGTCAGGGGTTGGGGAGGGGGGTGCAACCTCCTCCGAAAAGGACTACAACCATCCGACTCATCACTGGAAAACACGTAATCGTAAATGTTGGAAATCGTGTGTGGACGGGGCATGTACGGTAGGTGTACGGCATGCAGTACGAAACCCTGGTATGACAGCTGCGAAACCGAGAGCCCTCAAGGCAAGGGTAAGGGCCTGGGCGCTATCCGTGCCCGGTCTTATTGCACCGGTCACACCACACGCCACTCATCTTGGGAAATGCTGAGGTCGTTTGTATGAGGTGTACGGCAGGGGCGTCAATGGCACAAAGGATTACGTCCTTACGTCTCCCTTGTACATACACACAACAGACGCACGCCGCACACGCCCGCAGCCGCCACGGCTGACTGCAGTTTTGGCAAAAAGCGCATCCACCCCTTTGCAAACCATTAAACCAAAACCGCCGTACATTGCGTATAGATTAAAAGAATTCTAAAGCTCCCGCGGAGGGAACAGACATGCCCAAGAGTTGTCAACCACACGCAGATAGTACGGCATTACAGGTGTACTACTGGCGCCGTACATACGCACGCACACACACACACACATGATAGCATGGAAGCACCATGACAACAAGTTGCGGAATCAGGCATCGCCGCCGCCGGGCTGAAAGCTCGATTACCACGCGTCGCATTACCCTCAGACCTTCGTGCTTCGCAAGAGTGAGCCACTAGGGATATGCGTGCGACCTGAAATGTAGAGCGTCATACGCTGTGTTTCCCGTCAAAAAAACACATCTTTCAGCAGGGAAAAAAGGAAGGCAATATTTAACGTTCGTAAGAGAGCTAGGTATACGTCTGTGTTCATGTGCATGGACGCCAATCCGGCACCGTACAACTTCCGTACATATGCCGTCCAGTACCAGCAGCCGTCTGCGCTGGTGCAACGTTCCGCTGTGCGCTGTTTCCAGAGCTCCGCCTCCAAGGCCGGGACTTCAACCAAGTTAAAAACATGCATAATTCGTAAAGGTTGTCACAGCCCTCGGAGACCAACCTCATCACTTAAAAAAGGAAAATAAACCTCCCCAGAAGAACCCTTATCAGGGGCAGGGGCAGCTGAGGGCAACCGGCCCGCCAGCGGCCCCACAGCGCCCGGGTCCTGTAACAGCCCCTCAGGTGGGTGGGGACGCGGGAGGCCATCATAAAGCCCGGGGTAACCGGGCACAGCGGCTCCCTCCTGTCAAAACGGCCCCGCGAGCAAGAACCCACAGCTCTCCACCCCCATCCCCCGCTCCCGCACCCACCCTGACACCCACACTCCCAAAACATTTCATTGAAGCTCCCAATCCAAATCCAATCCAATCCAAATCCAAATCCAAATCCAATCCAATCCAATCCAATCCATTCCATTGTAGCCGAGAAAGAGGAAAGGGACAAACCGCAAATAGATAACACTGTGGTGCACTTCGGGTTTACGTGAGAATGACGTACGAGTACGAATACGTACCAGCGCACGTCAACCAACAACGGCCCTCCCCCCCCCCGAACCCCAATACAAGATGGATTATCCTAAACCCTGAATACTGAAAGGCAAAGGGGGGGAGGGGGTAAAAGCCGCGAGCTGTCCGCTCCCACAGCAAGACGGATGGAACGCCCCCCCCCCCCAGCCGTTTGTTCAAATCCATCGGAACTCTAGTAGGCAAGGTAAAACCCGCCGGCCTCACGCACACGGGGATTGGGAAGCACAAACACAAACACCGCAACCAGGCGGCGGACCACATCCTCAAACTCCACGGTCTTCACGCCGCCGCGAACCCGTGAGGCCCGTGATGCCCGTCTTCCGCCGCCGTGCTATAGCTTCTGCTGGGCTCTGATTGTTCCCAATCGGACGGAAAGTCTTTAGCCTTTTTGAAATTCCTTTTTCCCCGGCATTACTTTCCCCCAGACGACGAGAGATTCGGAAACATGTGCGACGTGCGCTCAACGCGCCCAAGGGACCCTCTAGCCCCCACCCCCCACACCGCCAGGCCCCTCTTTCCTCCTCCTCCCCCCTCCCCGCACCGCCGCACGCATACCGACACACCACCCAGTGTGCGAAACAGAACGCGGACGGCGTTCACAAGGCCCCTTCCCCCCATTAATTACTTCGCAGCGTGATGTTTTCATTACGACTACTTGCTGCATGGTATTTCATTTATCCTCACGTTGTACGACAGTATACGGCAAACAGCGGGAGACGGAAAAATGGCTCGCCCGTGTTTCACATTATCAGGCCCCCAATGGCGCAAGTTGGCACTGGACAAGAGTCCGGATGAAGAAAGGGCCGCTTGGGGGATTTCCCCCGTCCCTAACATTTCAAGGGCGGCTGCGCCCCCAAAAGGTACGATAATGCCGTACCAAAAATTCCGACGTACAACTGCTCGAAATCGTACGGTACGCGTGAAAGAAGGCATTTTGCGATCGCCCAAAGTAATGCTTGGGCGGGCAATTCGGTTGCGTTGCGACGGTTGCGCCGTAGTCTTGGTACGGCAGCTAAGAGATGGTCGTGGTTGATAAATGGTCTTCGAATGTCGCATGATGTACGATGTTCTTTCCGCCGTACATTCTATGATACGTGACACATGCTCAAATTCAGTTAAAATGACAGGCGACGTAAACAGTTCCGCGCACATGCACGTCATGGACAGATCACACAAAACACAAAACGCAATATGTAGTCCGGCTGCTATTCTTTCAGCAGACGTATGGGATAACGCTGTACAGCAACAATGACTAAGGTTGCATGGGGTTTCGGTGCCGCTGCCACGGAAATGCCACTGCGGGATGTGGTAAAGAAGAAGAAGATGATGATGATGATGATGATGATGATGATGATGATGATGATGATGATGATGATGATGAACGTGGTGGACGCAAAGATTGTGAAGTTGGCAATGGTGATGAAGGTGATGAAGTTGGCAATGGCGATGGGGTGTGGCGGAGATGAGGACGCGGGTGGTCCCCCGGCGGGAGGGAGCTCCCTCTTCAGGGCCACCGGTGGCAACCGCGCATCCATTCCATCCTAAGACATACCCGCGCATATCCTCCGGGGGTGCTGCCGGGCTCAAGGTGAGTAAAACCAGTAGGCAGCAAC
>NW_003307552.1:1757124-1759314 GCF_000143455.1 Volvox carteri f. nagariensis | reverse complement strand
ATCGCTCCAACTGACTGTACGGCTCACCGTACGGGTATGGCGTTACAGCTGCATTGGCAGAGCTAAATCGCAGGCTGAACTCCGAGGTCGTGGTACGGCGGGAGCTGGGCGACGTTACCGCCGCCGCCGCCGCCGCCGCCGCTAGCGGTGCCGCTGATGACGGTGACACCAGCGGCGGCGCCGTAAGGCTCCCCAGCGGCGACGGCGGCCCTGAATTCGCGCCCCCTCCTGCCGCCGCCCCGAAACCATTGCCGTACCCTGATGACGTACTTGATCTTTTAACATCAAAGCTACGAAACAAACGTTGGGAGCTGCTCTGGCGGCTCAATGTCCCCAAGGTGAAGGAGTCGCCTGGGGATAGACGCGACTTCGAGAGAAAGGTGTCGCCGCCGCTACCACCACCACCACCACCACCACCACCACCACCACCGCTGGTAATGCCGCCATTGGCGCCGCCGCCGCTGCCGCCGCCGCCGAACGCGCCGCCGCTACACAAGTTCTGCTCAGCCCAAAGAAAGAAAACGGGAAGAAGCGAAGGACGAGAGGAGAAGGATGAGAGGCGAGAGGCACGCGAAATTCGTTCCTGCCGGGTCCAACGGTGGTTGCACCGTACAGGTGCCCCGTACCTGCTCCCCCCCCCCCGGGGAAACAGCACTGGCAGGATAGCGGCACTTCATGGCGACAACCCCGACTCAACAAACCCACATAAACGCAACACCCAACAACTTGCATTAAAATCTCCTTCCCCCTCATCCTCCTCTTCCTCCTCCTCCCCCTCCTCCTCCTCCTAACACCAGGCCGCCGAACGCCTCCCCTGGAGGGGCCCCCACACTCGCCTTGGGGGGCAACGTGGAGTGTAGCGCCTGCAGCAGCCGGATTATATCTGCAGGGGACTTGCGAATGTAGATGGTGTTGTCCAGGGCCGCCACTGCAAAGTGCGTGTTGGTCTGATAGGGTTTGGCAGGGGAGGGGAGGGGAGGGGAGGGGAGGGGAGGGAAAGACGAACCACACACGATTGAAGCTGCTGCCAGGGCAAGAAAGTAGCAAACGAAAAAACTGACCGAAAGGCGTCCGTGGCGACTGTGACCTCGGGAGGGGAGGGGAGGGGAGGCGGGCCAGACAGGGACACGGAAGGGGTTAGTGCATCAAGCGTAATCCGCAACTTAGCCCAGGGGTTGCGGCCAACCCTTCCCTCTCTCCCTCGTACCCACATACATACCTGCACCAGGGCTGTTACCAGGGCGGTGCTGGGGTTGCAGATACGCAGGCTGGCACGGAGGACAGGGACACTGAAGAGGCTGTGCTGCTCCCCGGCCACTCGCAATACCTAGGCAGGCAGGCAGGCAGGCAGGCAGGCAGGGAGAGGATGGTGGTTTTCATCTACTTCCTGTTTGGCAGCAAAAGGAATGTACCAATCAATGAAATATATATCAGGGGCGAAGAAGGGGAACGGAGGGGAGCGCGGGGAAAGCTCACGAGGGGGGGGGCCTTGGAGCGGCGGTACGAGACGCACGACGCAGGAGAGAGGAGCGAGCGACAAGAATAAGAATAAGAATAAGAATAAGAATAAGGATAAGAAGGATAAGAATAAGAAGAAATTCCCGCGATTTCGCCGTTTTTAATCACCGTTTTTCTCCTAACAGCGGCCTTTCCTCCTTTCCCTCCGGTGCCCTCGGTCCTGTTGCGCGTGAGACATAACGCCTCCACACACACTCTCTCTCTCTCTCTCTCTCTCTCTCTTTTTCTGTCCCAAGCTGTCCTTCCATTCGTCGGCCCGGGTGTCCGCGGCCCAGGTGTTCACCAGCACAGCCACACCGCACCTGGGAGATCATTCCCGCGGCGGAGACCAGGTGGGATAGCGCAGTGGCGGAGGCCAGCAAGTGCGGCATCAGCGCCGCCACACGAGCAGACATACATACGCCGCCGCCGCTGGCGCTGGCGCTGGCATTGCCACCACCCGCACCACTACCAACAGCAACAACAACGCCGCCGCCGCCGCCGCCGCCACCGGTTCCATAGTAGTCCGTGTTGCTGCAGTGGCCAAAGCCGCCGCCGTTAGCACCCGGGGCGCCGAAGGCGCTGCCGTTACCGCTGCCGTTGCCATGCCCGCCGCCGCCGCCAGCGCTGGCGGCGGCGGCGGCGCCACTACCCATCGGCCCCGACACCGCCTCTAACGTGGCGGGATCCACT
>NW_003307552.1:1755779-1756545 GCF_000143455.1 Volvox carteri f. nagariensis | reverse complement strand
GAGGTAGGGGGGATTTCCCTTCAATTCAAAATCGTAAAACATACATATATATACATATATATGTGTGTGTATGTCAAGGCACGCGTGCCCAACCCCCCAACCCGTCTCTCCGTCTTCCCCCCCCCCAATACACCCCCCATCGCCCCCCACGACAGCTCCTCGCGGGACTCACGTGGGTTCGCGGGACCCAGTACGGTCCTCACTGCATTGGCGGCTGCCGTACAGGCGGTAGCTGTAGTGAAGCCGCTGCCGCTGCCGCCGCCGGCACCTGCCAGCGCCCCGGCCAAGCTGTTCAGGGACGAGACGTCGGCGGCGGCGCGGCGGCGCTCGAATGCGACCGCCTGGGAGGCTTGGGTTGGGTCCTGGGTGTGTGTGGGGGGAAAGAACACAGCAGCAAGAACAGCAATAACAGCAACAGCTCTAAATCGCCACATCCTCAACAGTGCCATACAACATATATAACCAACCCACCGTACCTCACCCTAAGGCCCCACCCCACCCCACCCCACCCCACCCCACCTCACCCCACCCCACCCCACCCCACCCCACCACTCGCCACTAATCACGTCCCAAGTTCACCCCACATGTGCACCACCTCACCACCTGACAGCAGCCATCACCCCACCCTCATCTTCCCGCGACCTTAGCATACACCATACTGCCATCATCCCAACCCAAACAAGACCCCATCCTCCACCTCGTACCGTTCGTACAATGAACTGCGGATGGTCCGCAGCCCCCAGGGGGTCAATACACAGTTCAGCAG
>NW_003307552.1:1754729-1755689 GCF_000143455.1 Volvox carteri f. nagariensis | reverse complement strand
AACACTTCCTCCCCCTCCGCCGAGGCCCCCACTGCCCCCACCAGAAGTGGGGCCAGAACTGCCCTCCGCGGTGCCGAGGCTGTTGAGGCCGTTGGCGCCGTTGTTGCCTGTTTGGGCTACTACGCTGGCTTGCAGGTCCAGCGCCAGTGTTAATGTGATTTGGTCGTAGTTGCCTAAAGAGGACGCCGCTGGAAGCTGCTGCAGGAGGGAGGCGCAGGAGGCGGCAGTGCTCGGGTAGGTGCCGTTCAGGCCGCCCTGGCCGTGCTTGTGTTGTGTTTTGCATGGCGGGGAAAGGAGGGGGGAGGAGGAAGGGGGAGGAGGGATCGCTCAGGGTGACGGGAAGAAGAGAGTGCGGTTTAGGGGGAAGGGCTTAGGTTGCGGCGACACAGGAGCGCGACACGCGGTGTTTTGTTTCCGTTTTTCGTATCTCCAAATTTTCATTTTTGTTATTGTGAATACTCATACAAGCCCTTCCCCTTTCCACCAAACTCCATTCCTACCCCCACTCCTACCCCCCGCCACCGCCAACCCACCATCCACAGCACACGGGTCTGCTCCCCCGCTTACCACGCCGTGCTTGTTCTCACTCGCCCCAACTCCTCCTCCTGCTCCTCCTGCTCCCGCTCCAGCTCCTCCTCCTAGCCCCCAGCTAAGCCCAGGCACTCCAGATAGCTTCCCGAAGGGGTCGAAGGGTGAGGGCAGGACGGAGAGGCGGGGGGAGCTGTGGCCCCCGCTGGCCCAGGGCGAACGGAGCTCCAAATCCTGGCGCATGAGGGGGGGGGCATGAGGGGGGGGGCATGAGGGGGGGGGGATGAGGGGGGGGCATGAGGGGGGGGGCATGAGGGGGGGGCATGAGGGGGGGGCATGAGGGGGGGGCATGAGGGGGGGGCATGAGGGGGGGGCATGAAAGGGGGGGGCATGAGGGGGGGGCATGAAGGGGGGGGGGCATGAGGGGGGGGC
>NW_003307552.1:1727515-1754639 GCF_000143455.1 Volvox carteri f. nagariensis | reverse complement strand
GCAGCCGAGGCGACTGCGGCTGTCGTACAGCCCACTAATCCTCTCCGCACCCCTCCAGCCAACTCCCCAAACCTTTTTCATTTTTCAAAAGGCTCTTAAAAACTACCCAACTACCCACCCTCCTTCCAACGCCGCCGCCGCCGCCGTTGCCGTTCCCACTCCCGTTGACGGCCGTAGCCCCCGCTCCCGCTCCTACTCCCGCTCCCGCCGCCGCCGCCACCGCCGCCGCCAGCGCGGGCCCTATGTAGCCCGGTACGTGGGAGTCCAGTGGCCGCTGCACCAGTGACGCCAGGGAGGGCGCCAGCTGGGCCGCCGGCACTATGATCATCAGCTCCAGGGGGGGAGGAACATCTGCTGATCCAGGGAGGGAACGGGAGGGGGAAGAAGGGGGAAGACGTACCACAAACGAATGAAGCTGCTGCCAGGGCAAGAGTGTACCAGACGTAGAACTGACCGAAAGGGGGAGGGAGAGGATGAAGGAAAGGGAGGGGAAGGAGGTTAGACAGCAGCGGTTAGAATGAAGAAGTCTGCCTCCTCAAAGCTGTCAGGATAGTGAAGACTGTATTACACGAGTTAAGGATTTTGGCCGCGTGAGGCGCGAATTCACCCACCATTGCTAACTATCTGACATTGCGGCACCGTTGCTACAGGGTGTACGTATGTACGTATGTACATGATGTCAATTACTGATGCCTTGCAGAGTCTAGGCGCTGGTCTCACCCGGGGGCGGCTCGTCGTCCCCGCTGCCTGTTGCCGTACTTCGGCTCCTCAAAACGCCCAAAACGGAACCGCCGTTGACGGCGCCGCTGCCATTGAAGCTGTCGCCGCCACCCTGTGCCGCTGACCCGGAGGACACGCCCAAGCCGCTGCTGCTGCCGCTGCCTCCACCGCCGCCGACGCCGTTGGTGCCCATGGCGGAACGCAGGCGGCTGCCCACCTGCCGTACTTCAGGTTGGCCTGCAGTGACAATGTTGGGAAGTGACGTGACGGCGGCAGAGCTGCTGCCGCCGCCGCCGCGGCTCGCCGCCGCCATCGAGTACGGCGACGACGACCGCCGCGCGGCGGCAGCAGCCGCCGCCGAAATAGTATTGCCGTGAAAGGTCGACCGGCGCGGCCAGCCTCCACCTCCGCCAACTCCACCTCCGCCGCCGCCGCTGCTGCCGCACAGCAGTACAGTCTCCCGCCGACGGCCCGGCAGCAGCAGCCCACGCAGGACCTTAGAATCCAACGCCACGCTGCGCAGTACACCGTCGACGATATCCATCCCCAGCCTGCTGTCCCTGCACCAACTACTGCAACTACTACTGTTGCTGCTACAGCCACCGCCACCGCCGCCGCCGCCGCCGGCGGGTACTGATAAAAACATGTTAAGGGCGGCTGCACCGCCGCGGGATGACGTGCTGGGACTGTTGCCCGAGCCGCCGCCGCCGCCATTGTACGAGCCGGAGGGCCGCAGTAGCAGCGAGTCGGCGGCCGCCGCTGCAGCATTCAGCGGTCGCGATGAGGGGGAGCATGGCAGCAGCAGCTGCTGCTGCTGCTGCTGTGGTGGTGGTGGTGGTGGTGAGCCCCCGTCAACGGAGGGCAGGGACGGGGGGGCTGAGACAGTGATAGAAATCTTAGGGCGGACCTGGATGTGGGGGGAGGCGAGAGAGGGAGAATTACTTGATGTCAAGTAAAAAACAAAGGGAAAAACAATAGCTGCCGGCGTCCAAAGGCGGGCGGGGGGCGGGAGGGGATCAAAACCGAGGTTCTCGGTATTTTTTTGATGGAGGGGGGGGAGATGTGTGTTTCAATAATCTGAGCCGCGAGTGAAATTGCGTGTGTGTATGCGGGAGGGGTGCCAAGGGCCGCTCGGGCGGGTCGATGGGTGCGCGAGTGCGGGGTGGTGGGGTTCGTGCTGTTGTGGATTGGGGAGATTTGCCCGGTTGGGTTTAAGTGTAGCGGAGATAGGCCCTAAGGCTATCTCCTACATACCTGCCATAACAAAAACACGAATACAGCACTTCCTTCACATGGCCCAGTTCAATATGAGCTCAGAAACATACATAGATACATACATACATACACACAAACACGCCCCCCATCTTGTGGACGGTGTAGGGCGTGATTATATCAACTTGCGAGCTGACCAGGAATTAAGTTGAGGCGCCGTTGATCCGCTAGATTTGGTTGGATGCTCGTGGTGAGTTGCTGAACCCAACGAATACACTCTGAAGTCGGATGGGGTGAATGGATTAGGGTGCCCCTCTAGCAGGGGAGAGCAGGGAACTGCCTCCAAGGGAAAGGGGGCCGCTGGTGAAGCTATACCACCCTGTAACAACATACACGCATACACACACATACATACATACACATACATATGTACGATGCACCCCCCCTATCTCAGCTTTGTCGGTATATCTCGTTGCGTCGGTCGGCTAGTCGGACTAGGATAGTCGGGTCGGTCGGGTCGGTTGCGCATTTTTTTGGGGGTTGGAAGGAGCACTTGCATATCACCAGCTTTTTACCACCAGCTAATCCGCCAGTTCTTGGCCAAACCTCGTCAATGCCGCCGCCAGGCCGGCGGCAAACTTTATTCCAGCTTCACGTCAGCAGTTTTTTTTATTACTTTTCCGCCGCCTCTACACCTACCTTTACTTCTTTAGGGCTTGGCATTACTGCTTTTCTTCCGCGCTTATTTAGTCTTGGCGGCTAGGTAGGTAGTTTTCCAACATCTTCTTCACTACGTCATCCCGAGGTCGCCGCACTTCAAGAACGCCTTTTGGTCAGTTCTATGTCTGGTACACTCTTGCCCTGGCAGCACCTTCACTCGTTCACGTGGTTCGTCTTTCCCCCCTATCCCCCCTGTCCCCCCTTTCCCCCCTATCCCACCTGTCGCGCATGGTACACCACAGCCGCCATGCGAGTGTTCTCTTCGACACCTGTCACATTTTGCAACCGTCACAACCGTCACAACCGCAATCACCAGCGCCACATGCAAGAGGTCGCGTGAGGTTGGGGGCGGGAGGAGATCAAAACCGTGCAAATATCACATACACACACAGATTAATGAACACACATACATACATACATACACCAAAGAAAAGCACGACCATCCAACAATGTAATGCCGATTGAGGTTGGTCAGGGGATGTAGGGTGACAAACAAGTACGACACCAAGAGCCCCCCCGGGGCGGCAGTCTTCCTTCCCCCCAAACCCCCCGGGGCCCCCACCCGTCTTCGTAACCCCCACAGCCCAACGACACCCCCGACCACCCGCATACACGGGCACCCCTACCTGGAGGGGCGCCGCATTCGAGTCGCCAGCGGCCAGGACCGACCCCTCCTCCAGCCCCCTCTTGTCACCACCGGTTGAGAGGTCCTCCCCCCCCAAACCCCTGCCCTGCCGCCCACCCATACACAGATACGGCCGACCCGTGCAGCAGATGTGCAGGATCACCACAATCATTATTAATCGTTCGTGTTTGCCAGTTGACCTTTCGCTTCATGCATACATACTCCCCACTCCCGGGCCCCACTCCCACCTCCCACTCCCGGGCCCCACTCCCACCTCCCACTCCCGGGCCCCACTCCCACCTCCCACTCCCGGGCCCCACTCCCACCTCCCACTCCCGGGCCCCACTCCCACCTCCCACTCCCGGGCCCCACTCCCACCCACCCGCTGCCCTCATGGCTACCAAGTACCGGTCCGCCGCCTCCACAAGCTGGCCCCTGCCCAGCGCCTCCGCAGCCGCCCGCAGGTCAGTTGCGGTCCAGGGGAGGAGGTGCTGGGGGTCCAACAAGTAGTCTACTGCGTCGCACTGCAGAGGGGGAGAGAGGGGGTAGCAGAGAGATTTGCATGCATCTGTGTGGAAGGATGGACCATCGGTCTGAACATCACGCACATAAGGCGTGCATCCATATGTACATGCGTAAAGCTACATCCAATATACCCAGTAGGCTCCTCTTAACATCCTCTCTACCTTTTCCTTCCTTTCCTCCCTCTCCCCTCCTGTTCGCTCGCTCGCCCCGCGTCCATCTCCCCCCTCCCTCTACGCCCCTCTCTTCCTCCTCCCTCCCTCTCCCCCCTTCCCTCTCCCCCCCTTTTCCCTCTCCCCTCCTTTTCCCTCTCCCCCCTCCCTCTTCCTCCCCCCCTTCCCTCTTCCCCCTCACCAGCCCGCGCGCCCCGACCTCCTCCGCCAGCCGCCTCAGCTCCGGCAGCCCCTCCCAGGACACCTCACAACAGTCCCGGTACAGGAAGGAGAGCAGCGAGGAGGCCAGCTGCCACGGCCAGTGAAGCCTTCAACGGCGACCCGCGTGTGTGCGTGGTGTGTGTGGGGAAGAACAATGTGTGTGTATGTGGGAGGAGAGCAACGAGTGTGTATGGGAAGGGAGGGAGGAATCATATGAGGCAAGAAGCAAAGGATTAAGCGCCAAGGTCCAAAGACGCAGCCTCATGGTGCCCAAGGAACGGCACAGTCAGTGGGGACACGGACACAGACCAGCGGCATCTCCTCTCGCCTCTCTCTCTCTCTCTTCCCCCTCCCCCCCGGGCAGGAGTGATGAGGAGCGCTCCTTTCTACCTTGCCCCCCCGCCCTTATCCTGCCTCCCGGATGGATTACGTAGCCTTGTTGTGCTCAGGTACTCAGGCAATACACTTTCCACAACTTGCAGGGTTCCGGACGTACAACACCTGGTGTACACGTTCGTACAGTCGTCGGTACCTACGGATCATGGGTTTGTTCTCCAGTTCCCCCTGGTTGCTGCTTCCGAACCAGGTCCCGCGGCCCTGTCGCTGAACTCTGGAAAGCTGGCGGGGTCGGCGAGCAGCCGGGCAAAGTAGCCGCCGGGGTTGCGGGAGCGGAGCACGTCTCGGTGCGCCGGCAGCGCGCGGGCGTAGTTGCCGTCATCGCCGACGAGGAGGACGAGGTCGCAGGTGGCTGCATCGAAGAGCAGCTGTTCTGGGGCCCGCCCTGCGTAGGGCGCGGAGATGAGGGCGCCCAAGCCGGCGAGGCCGGTGTTGCCAGCCGCTCCTGTGAAGCTGCTGTAGAGGGCGCTGGCGGACTGAGACGGGGTGCGGTTGGGCAGGGGGCTGTCGCGGGGGGGGGAGAGGGAAAGGATGCGCAGGTCAGGAAGTAAACGGGAGGGGTGTTGGGAGGGGGTCGTTGGGAGTCAAAAGGATGGCTTGAAAGAAAAGGGCTGGTGGTGCGTTGAGCGGCGGCGTGCAATGGAGACCGTAACCGGCCGAGTTTTTGGCGTAAAATTACAGGGTAGCAAGGGTTGCGGCTTGACGAAGCGCCAGGCGTGCTATGAACGGTTCGGTCGGCCACCAAAGCATGCCTGTTGGCCGTCTGTCGACGCTCGGCAGGAAACAATGCCGCAAGGGCTCGCTTATTTAATCAAGTTGTGCGCCTTATAACGAAGGAAGTTAGTGCGTAGGTAACCCTAGCAGAACGAGTTCATGGCGTGGCAAATTCGGGTGAGTAAATGAGCCGGAGGCCGCCCCTTAGGGTTGTTGAGTTTAGTAGGAAGCAAGCATTACTAAAATGTTCAAGCAATTTTAGCAGCTTCTAGAATCCTGCCTGCCTGAAGCACCGCGAAACTTGCCTCTCATTATCGTGTCGGGCATTCCCCTTGCTAGCACTCTGTTTCAAAAGTCCAGAAAGGAACAACTTATCCATTAATATGATGATGAGATTATTCCAAGTGAAACTGGTAACATGTCTTTCAGGTGGAGGTGTCAATACGCAGCAAGCCTAATCACGCGCGATATAACATCCTTGTCGACTTGTCAATGTCAAGTTGATAGTCAAAAGTCAGGAAACATACGACCTATAGGATTTGCATTTAGTAAAAATGTTTTTATGGGTGCCGTACACGTTCGACTGTGCTCTTTTGATTGCTGTGAGACCTTAGTAGATTTTAGATATTCGTGTTCATCCATCACTATTCCACTCTGTTCTTACTCAGCTTGCAACATTTGCCGCTGCAAGGAAAGCCTTGTTTACCGAGTCTTTGCGGGCGACGGGGGTGTTATCAAAGTCATCCTGGCAAGCGTGTAGCTGCATCATCAGTCAACCTGCAATCAATACGTATATATTTTATCATATTAAACGCTGTCAGATGGGGTTCTTTTCGCGCCACTCCAATGTTTATTTGTATGTGCCAAATTTGATAGGTACGAGTGTTGTTGAGGCTTGCATATTTACGGTGCTCAGCGTCATTACAGCCATTAGCAACTTGCTACTTGAACGCCTGCCTCAGGGTACGCCCGCGTGGCTGCGGCCATCTACGCGTTTGCCGTAGCTTTCACCAGCCCATACCAATGCGTCGCTGCATACTTTTTGAGTTTTGTATGTGACGAGCTGGATGGTCGGTTTGCGCGGATGCTGAACCAGACATCCACTCTGGGCGCCGTGCTGGACATGGTCACCGACAGGCAAGTTCCCCCTTAGCATGTGACCCTTCCACGTCCATTACAACTTAGGGCAATTCCAGTTTCTCCTCCGGCTCTGATAATCCCAACGACGTGCCTTGGTAACAGCGCTTCAGTAATGCCCCCTCCCACCACCCTCCCAAAATCCGCGGTTCTTTCAACCCCCCCGCTTCCCCCCAATACCTTCTCGTGCCCTTCATACGACGCTGGTGCGCCTTGAATCCCGCACCACGCCACTATGACGTGGTCCTCTTGATTTGGCTTTTATCCTGATATTCTCCTTCCTTTGCAACCTTGTCTCTGTCCCTTTCCTCCACAGCTTTTATGCCCCTTCCCCCGCCATTGCTTTTTCCCCTCTCCCGTCCCCTTGCTTTTCCCCTCCCCCTCCCTTCTCTCTCTCTCTCTCTTGCCCCTCATTCCTCCTGCCTCTCCATCCTACTTTGCCCCTCTCCGCTGGCTCTTCTGCGTCAACCTCCGCCACCCGCTCTCGCCATAGACTGGCCACCACGGGGTTGCTGCTGGTGGTGACGATGGTGTACCCGCAGCTGCACGTGGTGACCATCTGCCTGATCTTCCTGGACGTCTTTAGCCACTGGTTCCAAATGTACGCCTCCCTGGCCGTGGGGGCAACCACACACAAGGTGTGCGTGGGATCCTTGTGCTTGCCAAAAGGTGCACAGCTTAATTGCTTGCTTGCTCGGTTGGTTGCTTGCGGGAATGACCCCGGAAGGAACCTGGTGGGGTTATTGTGTGTGGGATGCTACGGGGTCATTGCGGAGTTTTGGGGACTTGGTGTTTTGGGGGCTCTGGGAGGACGGAGGGAGGGAGGGGGAGTTGGGGTATTCCTGGTAATTCCTGGTTCCTTAGGCAAGAGGGGGCGAACGGGGGCGGGTGGGTGGGGTGGGGGGAAAGAGCCTCTTCAGGTCAGGCGGCAGGGGGGGGCCCCCACCCGGGCCGGTGCCTTGGAAGTCGGCCACTGTATCTTTGGGATCTGCAGCATGTAGCTCTCCCACCACCGGAGACGTGGGCTGAAGAGACCCGCACATGGGGAGGGATTGCTAGGAGGAGTTGGAGGTTCCGTTCACGACTAGCAAAACCCAGATCAGATCCTGATCTCGGCAGCTGTGACTTGGTTGAGGAATCGTGTTGGGGATCGGGTGGATTGGCATATGGGAGGTTTTAAAGGCGTCCTGCGTCGGGCGACAATGTCTTGAGCGAGTTGTTTTGCTGGGAGAGCGTGGAGATGTTGTAGACGTACCTGCAACGGCTGGAAAAGCCACAAATAGATAGAACATAAGGAAGGCCTTATCCGCGTTCCTTCAGTCATCATGTGCTCAGGGGCCCCCTCACCTCCCGGGAGTCTTACCTGTCCGCCAGTACTGCCAACCCAACCCAACCCAACCCCACTTTATCCCCTCTACTGCCACCTGGTGGCAAATGCTCAGGAGCAAATGCTCAGGAGCAAATGCTCAGGAGCAAATGCTCAGGAGCAAATGCTCAGGAGCAAATGCTCAGGAGCGTTTTTGCAATACACTCCCGTCGTTCTGCCGCCCGCATCCGCATCGTACCGTATCCACCGGCCGGCTCGGTCTGGCCTTCTGAGTCCTCGTTTTACCACACAAACAGCCTCTGATTCTTCCTTCTCCCTTACCCGACCCTCCGATCCGGTCCTCTTCTGTCCTGTGTTCTGTCCAGGACGTCAAGAGCAAGAGCTGGCTGGTCCGCACCTACTACGGCAACCGGCTTTTCATGGGGTACTGCTGTGTCAGCTGCGAAGTGCTGTATCTAGTGGTGAGAAAAGTGGTCTTGTCATGGGGGAGAATGGGGTTTGGGAGGGAAGGAGAAGGTGGAGGCTCGAGTCGACTTGTTTTGAGCGAACATAACAACGAGGCCTTACGATAGGTAGCCGCGAAATCTCGATGCACAGCATCTCGAGCGGCTTATCAACGCCGTTGTTGTAGAGTAGATGGAGAGGGAAGGGCGGTAGGGAGGGGAGCACGGGGGTCGAGAGGCGTTGGGGTTCAGGAGTTAAGAAGAAGGTCAAGAATAGGGCTGACAGGACCAGGGGGCTGTATCGAGCCTTTATTATACATACATACATACATACATACATACATACATACATACATACATACATACATACATACATACATACATGAGTGTCCGTCGCCCCGCCCGGCGATAACACCTCTACCCTATTACCTTTGTCGGCCGCCTAACATCCCCCTTCCTCCATTTCCTCCGCAGAAATTGACTTCTTTCCTCGTTTCTCCCCTGCCTACCTATCTACCTAGCCACCTACCTAGCCACCTACCTGCCTACCTAGATTCCCATCCCTAACTACCTACTTACCTACCTACCTACCTGCCTGCCTACCTGCCTGCCGCGCTACCTCGGGTCCGCAGGTCTACGCCTCCACGTGGCCCGAGCTGATGCGGTTGGTGGTGCCGCTGCCTGCCGGCGCCCGTCTGGCGCTGCCAGCCAAGGTGGCGGAGCTGGCACCGGGTGAGGACAGGCTGTGCGGGAGGAGGAGGAGGAGGGAGAGAGGGAGCGAGGGAGGTAGCAGGGGGCCCGAGGATGTTGGAACCCGGGCGATGTCAGGGGGTACTCATGCGCAAGAAGCATAATGCCCAAACGACTGGCGATGGCAGGGTCGGGTACGGAGGCAGGGGGGAGGGAGAGGGCAGGTTTGGCCTCCGCACAAGGAGAGAGCTGGAGGGGGGAAGGTGCGGGGGAAGCGAGGAGGGAGGGAGAGGAAAGATCGATAACATGAACGGAGTCGGGAACGCAGGTTTCGTATCGCTGCTTTCTGACCTACAACCCATATTGGTGCGTCGAAACCCCTTTTCCCTCTCGCTTCCCGCGACCTTTCCCCCACCGGCCCCGTCCGCGCAGTGCTGCTCCGCTTCACTAGCGAGTCAGGGGGGTTGCCGCTGATGACCCTGTTTGGGCTTTTGGCGCTGCCGGGCTTTCTCACAAAACAGGTGTGTGTGTCTGTGTGTGTGTGTGCGCGCGTGTGTGTGTGTGTGCGTGTGTGTGTGTATGTGTGTGTGTGTGTGCGAGTTGATGTGTGCTGTAGTGATTAGGGATGCGGATAAGGACTGGCCGAGATGGCACATGAGCAATTTTACCGAAGGAAGCAGTCCAGTGTGCGTGTGTGTGTATACGTATGCGTGTTTACATTTCCTGTTATTTCGCATGTTTTTCCTTTAACGCGTTCGCATTTTGTTTATATTACGGAAGCCGCTAAACAGCAATCGCGTAATAACGACTGAAGGTGTTTGGGGTCCATAGTGGATATGTATTTATATACCATATGTATGTATGTATGTATGTATGTGAGTGCACTGGTTAGCATGTGCCAGTGCGCATCCGCTCGGCGTGTCTCCATCGCTTGAATCTGTCTGTCCACTGTGTTCGTGCGCGGTAAGGTAAAGAGGGCTTGGTGGGGAGGCCCCCCACAGTGCTGGCATGATGTCATCCGTCACGTCAATTTCGTGAGAGCTACGGAGCTCTCTCTCTCTCTCTCCCTCCTTCCTTTCGCCGGCCGTTCCGGGCATAGCGTTGCCCTCCTGAACCCTGTGACCGACCCCCTCTACCCCCTAAATCTAATTGCTAACCTGCCTGCCTGCCTGCCTACCTATCTGTCTACGTATGCCTATGTACCTGTGCATCCTTGTGCATAGCTTTGTAACTGGGTGCAGCTGCGGACCGCAGCCGACCAGTTGATCGCCTTTGACCTGAACAAACAGCAACGAAAGGGTCGGTAATGTGAGAGGGTTTTGGGCGTACAAGGGGGGAGAGCGGGTACAGTACGACAACGGGGTGACATCCATCTGGAATGTTAGCCGCAGTGGCGGTGGGGTGTGTGTGTGTGTGCCTGTGGTGATGGGTGGTATGCTGGTGGGGGATGGCATACATATATATGGGCGCGAACATGCACGACGATGGGCGGTTTTGCTGCTGGTGGGGCGGTTGGGACGGCGGAGGGTTCCTCAGGCTGGTTTTCACGTAGTCATGCCTTTGCTGGGTTCTTTTCTTTCGTCCAATGCATGCTCCTTTTACATGCAAAGAGATGCGCCTTATTTTAGGCCCACCGCGGCCGGTGGCAGTGGCACGGATGGTGGCGGGCAAGGTTGGCAAGGGTTATGGCCGCTGACGCCCTGTGTTAGTAGTGCGGCCAATTTTAGTGCGGCCGCCGGCGAGTGTGAGGCCGTGGGGCGTGTTGCCAGCCGGCGGGGCGTAAGCTGAGTGGTTGGCGGGGAGTGAAGAGATAAACGGATTGTGGCTATCGCGGCGACGGTAGTGATGGTGGTGGTAGTGGTTATGGTGGTGGTGATAAATCACTTACCACCGCTACGACCACCGAGCAGGTATTGTTTCGGACCAGGTCGTCAGACTACGTAGCCGGGACAAGTGGTCGCTACTGCGGTCGTCGCCCGTTGGTGGACTAGTAAAACCGACTGAAGGTTCTTTGCAACTGAGATTGACGACCGACCAACAGTCTAGGCTCTGGAACGCACCGATCGACGGATGTATATATGTATGGG
This sequence comes from Volvox carteri f. nagariensis, assembly GCF_000143455.1. Lineage (NCBI taxonomy): Eukaryota > Viridiplantae > Chlorophyta > Chlorophyceae > Chlamydomonadales > Volvocaceae > Volvox > Volvox carteri. The sequence continues at coordinate 1,743,672 of NW_003307552.1, read as the reverse complement.
ACAGTCGGAGACGATATTGAAGACAGCATCGTGAGCGCAGCCGCCTGTGTTCCAGATGAATGCAGTCATTCTGTATGATGTCAAACATGACGTTTTTGCGGCTGCGAGGATGGAGGGACTGATCCCATAGTTGCCGACACTGCAAGCAACGCGATATGGCCCTAGGTATGCTCGTATGCGGCGGCGGCGATGCACGGATTGATGCACACCAACAACCTTCATGTTTTGTTGTGCACAGCTTTTTTTTTTGCGAAAACGAGCTTTCCGATGCCGGCAGAGGTGCTGCGCGCAGAATCACGTCGGACCTCCGCACCGCCCTTGGACATAGTTTTGTGCACGCCGTCTGTGTGCACATGTCTTCAAGATGTATAAAACTATACACACACTTTCTTTGTTTACCTGCAATATCACTCTGTATACTCGGTGCTTCCAGTTGCAAGTGCCCAAAGGCCCCTGTGCCTTTGGGAACTCCTTTCGTCACTTCGCCTTATGATGATGAGGTCGTTTCGACATCGGAGTTGACCGCCGTTTGTTGCTGCAGTTTAAATGTGGTACGTTTAGGACAACAGTCTATGGTATTTTGCCATGCAGTTTTGAATTTCTGACCCAGGGCCTTACACACCGCCGTCCGCTGACGAATTTTTCAGACCTCATGCTCGCCACATCGCTATACTCATATACCAGCGCGCGCGCAATGACCAACTAGAACGTAAACATCACACGTCCCTTGTGCACCCATGAAAGGGTCAGCTGTATGCGAAAAGTCCTGCCAAAGCCTGCAGAAATCAGAACGGAAATCTTCATAACTTCATGTCACCTACCTTTTCGTAGCCTGCCTACTCACGGTGCCCCCCAGTTCCTGCTCTTGATCACATATTGTGCGAGGCTAGAAGGCAAAGCATATGCGAAAATAGTCTGCCCCAGTCATCTTCAGTACTTCAAATGGCTTTGTACACTTGACGCTCCGCGACGTGCGGTACTTAAAAATCGCCTGCACCTGCTGCTCCTGCTTACCCCCGGCCGCGCCCGCAATTGTACCTCAAATACCGGTTGCGCAGAAGCAGCCGTCCCGCCTTCCGCCGTACTGCCTGCCCTGTTGCGTGCTTCCCCGCAAACGGTTCTTGCGTTGCAAGAAGCAATACAGCTTTTCCTGGAGAGCTACAACAGGGTCTCCAATGGCACCATGACAGCAACATACCCCCATGGATGGTATAGCAACTACGGCGAAATTAGGTGACACGCCGCGGCCTCCAGCCCGCACTGACCTCCAGCCACACCCATACGTACCGCGCATCCCAAGGTATAAAATCCATTACCATCTTTTTCCACGACAAAACACTCTTCTCCTCCTCCTCTCGTCGCCGCCGCCGCCGCTGCACTTTAGAAAGGACGTTGCCCGCATCAACACTGCGGATTGCGTTCCAGAACCTTGATAAGGAGGTCGAGGAGACTATTCCCTGACGATTACCGTCTTGTTGTCTCCCAACCCGAGGACATCCAGGAACACCTCTACAACACCAAAAGCGTCGCCGGCGCTATCACCGCGCGGCGGCAGCGACGGCATTTTCCAAAAGCACAGCTCAACCACACACCGGCTGGCACAACTTTCCTCTGATTTCCAAACAAGGCCGGTCGTTTGACATCTAACTGAACAACGGAACGGCAACTAAGACAACCAAGCTAAACCCTACTGAAAATATCCTGAATACACCTTCCGCTCGCTCAACGCTCACAATCACTCTCCCGCTCCCTCTCCCTGCCAGATTCGCAAAGACAACCGAGTACAGAGCGCGGGAAGCTCGCGAATAATACACAAAGCGCGGGAAGCTCGCGAACCGGCCTGGCATTGTCCTGGAGCTCCTAACCGCTCAACCAATGTAACCTACATCGTACATGCCGTACACCGCCCACGAAAGACAGGAGTCAAGCGGTCAAAAACACGGCGATGGCGTCCTTACAGAAAGAGAGCAATTCTCTTTCACACCAATATCCCCACCTCAATGGCAGTCACTGGATATTAGTAGAGCTGGTCCGGAAAAACACGATTGTCTTTCCTCCGCGTGAAGCTCACCAATTTCTCTCAGATGCTTAATCTTCTTCTTTCTTCGTTGTTCTTCGGCCTTCTTCTACATACACAAAGGCGACGTCCGGTACGGTCACGGCGCAAGACGTCTGCGTGCGTGCGTGTGTGCGTGGGAACACGAAAAATACGAGCTAACAGCTGTACTGTAAAAGCTCTCGGCATAGCCAAGAGGCGAGCAGCGACCAATGTACGACATGACTGCGGGTACTGCTGGTCATTGCGAGGCAGCAAGCTCGCAGGGGATGGACCTCCGCTCGGCTGCTCGGCTACCACCCACCATGCATCACCCAGGTACACGCAGATACAACAGTCCGGCACTCCACTACACATACGCACACACATACTCACACATACACACACACACACACACAAGGGTTAACCGGTCCTGCTCCTGACGTACGTATGACCGCGCAGGAAGTTTTAGACTTCACATGCACAGCAAAAAAACAAATCTATCAAATCTTCGTTCATCCCCCTCCTTCCCCAGCAGTCGCACCTTCCCCCTTCTGGAGTCCTCTGCTTTAAACGCCCTCCCCCCAGCAGAGGCTATTTCTTGGATCGACAAGACAAGCCTCAAATAGCAGCTTCAACAGCAACATTGGTACTTCCTCGTCGAGCATACCGAGCGGCTAGACGCCGGATCCCGAGCACACAAACACATCAGCCCTTCCGCCAACACCGGCCTCCACAATCCCGACCCGCACCGCCCCGGCCTTCAAATCAACGTTGCACGAACCACCGGGTCAGAAACCGCCGTCACCGTCACCGCCGCCGCCGCAGCGGCAGCAGCAGCCGTTGCCGCCGCCGTCTCCTCCACGACAGCGCCGTTGCCATTGCCATTACTGTTGCCGACGTTGACAGGGCTTCCGCCGCCGCCGCCGCCGCCCCCACCACCGGGCCCGCTGGACCGCCTGCTGCTGCTACTGCCATTGTTGATACTGCGCCTGACAGCTGCTAGGTGAGGCCGGGCTCGCTCCCGGGCAGCCTCCATGTGCTCCTCAAACGAACCCAAATCAAAGAAGTTGGCTCCGGAGCGAGGTGACTTCACGACCACAATATGGGACTCGCCTGCCAGGTGAAGCAGTAAAAAACACGGTAGCCATGAAACCAACAAACGGGAAGGATTGGGATACAGCTGTGATGACGGATTAGACGAAATTCCTATCCGGCAACAGCAACAGCAGCTAGCGAACAGGAGCGTTTTAAGGACACTCATCAAAAGGAGGCAACCCCTGGCGAAAGCTTCCTAGCCCACTTCCTAGACATCCTCAATATCAAACTCCTGTTAATCGCTCCAGCCCCAATGAAACACCCATGCACCCCGAGGGAGCTCTTTCAGGCCCCGTCCTCTCCCCCTCTCCCACCGTCCCTTCAGTAGCGTCTTCATCCCCTAACAGCCTGCCCTCATGCAAAACCCCAAAGCCACTCCTTTCCCATCCACCCCGATTTACAACTCACCCATCGCGGTTGTATCATCCAGCCCGCTAAACGGGGAGCTCCGGTCAATGACATGGACCAGGCAGGGAGGTGGCGGACGGGGGGCAGTGGACCCGTTGGTGGCCTGTTGACCCGCGGGAGGTGAGACAGGTTGAGGTGAGGTGGGGACCAAATGAAGGCTGTGAACGCAAAGAGCGGTCGGGAAATCGACGACGATTATGGGGAAGGACTGGGTTGCGGGCACATGGCCCCGGCAGTGGCGACGTTGAGCAGCCACAACCCCAAAAATGCACGGACAGATTTATGCGCGTTAGAACCCGATCCCGCTCAATGTTGAGCACCAATCTGCCTTCTTCCTCCTCCTGCCTTCTTCTTCCTCCTAGCAGGACCATATTTCGACCGCTTGAGCTCGCCTACAATTAAAGCCCAACACGGCCTCACGGCGTCCTCCCCGCTCCGGCGCCCCCTCCCTCTGAACCTCCCGACCCCGACCTACTCGGAGCTGCGACCGCCGCCGCTCCCTCCACGCCCGTAGCCCCACTCGGTCCACCACTCCGCCGTCCTTGAAGGGGCCGTAGAGGGACAGGTGGCCTGCGTGCGTTTCCGAGGGAGGGTGTTGAGACACGGGCCCAGGAGCTCCTCCTTTAGGGGCAGTGTTACAGGGGGTAGTTCGGGGGGTTGGGGTAAGGTGGGAAGAGTGTACCCAGGCCCGTATCCAAGGGGCCCGAGGGACGGGACAAGAGTGATGATGAAACGGCGGCGAGCATAGCGAGGAAACACAGGACGGCTTCTTGAAGAAGGCGAGGATGATGCAGTCGGCGCTGCAGCAGCGGGTGGAGGAGTTGCAGAGGACCGTGTTAAGGATTGGGACCTCCCCGCGGGTGGCGTGGAACCACAGGGACAGATGCGAGGTGGGAAAGAATGCGTCTCCCTTCAACAGCAAAACCCCCCCGGGGGGGGGATCTAACCCCCCTTTCCTCTGCCCAAACCAACAGGTACCATCCCGGTGCAGCTCTTAGCTCGGTCCAGTCGAAATCCCGGAACTACATTTTACACCCCGCCTTCTCCTTCTTCTCTTTCGATACGATAGTTTCATTCAAGGCTTTCATTAAAGGCCACCGGCACCGCACAACCTTTGATGCCCTTAGCACCGCAATTCTTTTACCACTGTTCCAGTACATCACCCGATCAGCCCCCTCCCACTGCCCGCCAGGGCGGATGCCAGGGTGAAAGCCCTACAAAACTCTCCTCACATTCACTGTGATCCAGAGTCCCCAACCGCTGCGGAAAAGCTCCAAAACAAACTCTTCTGCTCCTTCTTCCCAACCCTCGAGCTCCTGCCACCCGCCACCCGCCCTGCCTCACTCCTGCTATCCTGCTCGTGCTCCACACACCCCCTCGCGCGCCCCTTTCATCCTCCCTTAGGCCCCATTATTACGTCCCTCTCCAGCACCTCCCGTCTGATTTACAAACGGACAGATTGTCCTGGCCCATCCAATCGTCCACACAACCTTCCTGAAGCCCCGAAGCACGACGCGACTAGCCGATCCGAATCCAAGCCCCTTTCCCCCCAGCGCCCCCCGCACCTGGTACGTCCACGGGTTGGAACACAAAGGGGATGGCGGCGGATGCCGCCACCGCCTCGGGCAGTGACCCGCTGTCGATGATAAGGTGCCTCCCGTCCGCAGTCACCACCCCCACCGCAAACTCCCGCTCCAACTCCTCAAACCTGAAGAAGAAGAAGAAGAAGAAGAAGAAGAAGAAGGAGAAGAAGAAGAGCAAAGCGGCCCAAATAAGCACATCCAAAAAACTCTTCGACGTGCAGACGATGCGAATGATGATGCCTGCAGGCGCTGATGATGATGATGATGATGATGATGATGTACTGATTGTGAGAGGTGTAGAGTGTGTGGTTCGGATCCTTGCAATCTTTACACGTACTCCCCAATCCACCTCCTTTCTCATCCCCCTCGTCATCCCGCCGTTTTCCCCTCTTCTCGCCCCGTAATCTATGTTCCCGGGCCCCCGCTGTCACCCGGGGAAGGAGAGGAGCCCAAATTGGCTTACGTGGGCGGCAGTAGGTCTCTTAGTCGGGAGATGACCCCGTCCAGGCTGAGGGCCCCGCCCCGCCAGGGGGCCGCCGAAGGGCGCAGCAGGGAGGCGGGGGTGTGTTCCGACAAGTGCTTGGCCACCTGAGGACGGGACGAGAGACGAGAGGCGAGGATAGAACACGCGACGCCGGCAAATACAGATACTTAGGATAACACGATGCGAGTTTTAGAGGTCCAACGGTTTTTTCAGATGTGCAGGGCAAGGGAGGTGGTAAGCTCAAGGAATAAGACCGACAGATTTGAGGCAAGGGAAAACACGTGGGCGGACGTGTGTATGGGGGAGGAGATAACAGAGAGAGGACGAAAAGGGCTTGCCAGCCGGCACTCATGCGCTCCTGTCCCCCTTCACCCACCCACATAGCCACCCACAACCTCATTTACACATGCGAAATCCCGCTCCCCCGAAAGCTATTCCACCCTGCGACAGGACGGGATGCCATGGAGGAGCTCCTCGTAGCTCCTGGTACTCCTGGACACAACTCAACCTCTTCCCCCCCACCCCGCCTCCTCTTCTCCCAACACCCCGCCTCCTCCTCCTCCTCCTCGACCCATTCCAATTAGCGCGAGCACAGTCTCTCACTGTAGGACCGTTGCACGTTGCACCATCGGAGACCGTCAGAGGTCAGTCCTTCGGCCTAGGATGCGACGAAGCCAGCTTCAGTATTGCCTCATCCCAACCCCTCGCTCCCGCTTTCCTTGACCTCCCCCTTCCTAAACCCCTCTCCAACTATTGACGCCCCGTAGCCCTAGCGGGGCCAGCGCGACCCACCTGTCTTGGCGAGTACCCGGCGCAGTAGAGGCTGCCCGCCAGAGCGCCCGCAGAGGTGCCCATCACTCCACCCACGGGTAATCCCAGCTGGGCCGTCCAATGGGTTTCGCGCAGCGTGGGATGGTTTGCAGGTTCAGGAATCGACGGCAATGGGCAGGACGATGCGGGTAGCCCGCGGGATACGTGAGCAGAGAAACGTGTTATAATGCAATGCATGGAAGACTATGTTGTTGCTAGCAGGGAAACGCGGGGGAGGGGCGGCAGCACCCAACGAATCCCGTCTTTTTTCCTTTTGCTGCAGCATGCGGCGTCGCATGTGGGTCTCTTCTGATCTCGGCATGCGGCAGCGGTGCATGTGGTGTAGCCGAGTGTATGGCGCACGTGTTAGGCCGGTTCGGCCAGGGGAAGCGGCCTGTTGGAGCCGCAGGTCGACTTATGACAGCAAGGCAAATAGGTAGGCACGCGTGACGAGACTGAGCCATGTGATGCAACGGAACGCACAAGAAACAATGCCAAAGGGGAACGCTGCAGGTCCAAGGGCCAGGAGAGCTCAGGGATGTATGCCGGACAAGCCTATTCGCGTTGACCGGACCATAAACAACATGCTTGGATCAATCTGAATATACCAGGCTTCGTAACAAGTCGCGGCTTACCTCCTCCACTGCCTGCAGAAAGCCCGCGTGCCCGGCAAATGCCAAGAAACCACTGGACAGAACCAAGTCACAGGCATCACTAGTAGGGCCTGCGACAAATAAGTCAGAATAATAGGGCGCGTGGTAGCGTAGCTATGTCAAGACAAGCAGCGCTGCACGACGCATAACGCTCGATCGTCCATTTGGCGCCACTCAACCCTGCCCACAAACCACCCGGCAGCCTTAATTAAAAAACGCATAGCACCATAATCGACCACAGACAAGGCTATTACCATACCTATCGCGCGCCCCATATCCGCGAGCTGGCGAAGTCTCACCTGCCATCCGCGCAGTATGCGTTCGCACGGCTTTTGCTACGGCCTCGTCAGGCGCCTGGAGCCGACGAGTATGATTGGGACAGCATTTTTGACAAAGGAGGTGCGGCTGACCATTAAGGGTCCCGCTTGCCACACTTCTCGGCGCCTGCAGAGGCGCACGCATTCTGTGCTGCGATGAAGCCTGGCTCTCAGCTCAGTGGAAAATGCCTTCACGCAGCAAACGAACAAGTATAATATGTTTAACTCGGTATGAAACGTTGTATGAGAAGATACTGGAACAGCAGGAAGATAATTGCATGCAAATAAAAATTGTATAGATACAACGACTCACTAGCACTAAATTGCACAACCATACATTGTTCTCTGATGGCACGAACTGTATCAACCCAAGGCTATAAATTGTGACTTCGGAGCGATGCATTTCATCTTAGAAAGCCGCAAGCATGCTGTTATTATAATTGAAAACATAGGCTAATACATGCTTTCGGTGATTGCCAATCGGTGAATGGTAGACTTTGGAGGCGTAATTGAAATGACTGGTAAACGAGGCGCCGGCGAGTTCAGCAAGCACATGCTTCGCTTCCGACAACGGCTTATGTTAACGCTTCATGTTCCACACGGACATGTTCAACGCTCATATCGCAATGCCCGCCCCAGGGGTCCAAGGGCGCCTGGACAAAACCGACGCCTAGAGTCCTACGTTAAATGGTAGCATGCGGATTAGTTCTATCAGGTATTGTGTTGTATCTTTAGGGCCTGCATGCAAAGCTATTTCCAGGCTTCGGGCTACGCGTGCTGGGCAGGATATGTCGACGGGTGTTCTAGGGCTACGCCAAAATTCCACTTCGGAAGCATGCACCTTTCTCCTATCTTTTTTTAAATGGATTGTTACAGGTGGTGACTTGGGAGGTAAGCAAGCGCCTGTCGGTTCCACAGAACACTAATAATAAACGTGTGGGACATCTTCAAACCCCAAAGGTGATTGCTGAAGATAAAGAAAGCATTCTAGGTCACTTAAGCAGCTGAGGCAAAACCTGCGGGACAAATGCAAGTCCCTACCAAGCACGTGCGCTCCGTGCTGGACGGTACTGCTACCACTGCACTACGCAGGCATGACTCTCATGAAAACCGTTCTGGCATTTTTCTCGAGCAGCTTGTGGGGTGCGTAAATGTAACAGATCATCCCCTGTATCAGCGAAAGGGAGCGAATCGGCACACATACGTAGGCACTGACCAAACACACGCAGGTGTACTACCCCTAAGTTTTTTTCGTTTCCCAGGGGAACATCTATCCAGCTATTTATCTGTCTCATGGCCTGTAGTGGACACTTTTACCGTAATGGTTACGTGACCAATATAGGAAACACATACATGCAGCAGGCTCACAAGCACCTGCTAAAACCAAAGAAGCGATGTACGCATGTGCGATGCAGGTCAAGACGCGCGTGTGAGAACAGAGCTGCCGACCTGCAGCAGCCGGCACATAGCCGCACATGACTTGATGATTCAGCGTTCAGCAATATGCTCGTCCTCCTTGCAGGTCCTTCGAAGCACATGAATTGGGAAATGTTTCCACCCCCGGAATGCCCAACGGATTGGTGAACTTCTGTAAAACCGCTTAGTAGTCCCGTGCTCCTTGGGTAGACTTGGAAAGTTTCACTTGCCATTTTAGAGAAAATGCTTGTTGCCGAAAAAGGGTCTTTGAGGTGTCGTCCTTTTCTTCACCATGCATTCTGTGACATAAGGCATCACCCCGGGCAGAAAATGGAACCGCAACATGCATCATGGGGCATTCATGAACTTGTTTCATGCACACTGGAGCCCCATATTCGATATGTGTGAATTAGTATTGTAATGATAATTGTAGGGATAGGGTCGATTGGGGGCAACCTGTGTCTGAACACTGCACTACATGCATGCTGAAGGTCACTGCCCCAAACAGGCACATGAAACAACTGTACCACACATTGTTCGACATTGCTATCCTTGGGGTCATACCGGGTCATTTGTGTAGGTATATGGCACTATGTGTATTAACTTCAAGCAAGCTTGGTGATGTGCTTGTTAATTCGCCTGTCATGGCTGTAGCTGAATGGAGGAACCTCAATCACATGCAATGACCCTCCTCTCCGATGTATTGGTGTCTTACACATTTCCATGTTTGAACCGTGAAACCTTCACAATCGCCAGTAACTGCCATGCAACGACTGATATGCTGCCCTGTTGCCCTCCCTATGGCATAAAACGAGGGGTAACCCCCCCTTAAGCATAACCCAGGGGTTAGGGTAGGGGTAAGGGTAGGGGTAAGTGGTTACCCATGTGGCTATGTACGAAGGGGGGTGGGTAACCTAACCCCGGGGTAGGGGTAACCCCTTACCAAGGGGTAACAAAGGGGTAGGGGTAACCCCTTACCAAGGGGTAACAAAGGGGTCGGGGTAATATTGTACTGAGGGGTAACAGACAGGGTAACCCGTGTTACAAGTGTTCCTTGTCCGTATGCCGGGCCATATGCTGGTGTCAATGGATTGTAAGCATGTCCCTGTCCAACCTGCCTACACATGCTATCACAGCTGTCTCATCCATCTATGTGAGCACGTATGCCTATTTCGCCTATGTAAAAAAATATTTGCATGCCTCTCTATACACTTCCATCCATGCATATGCCTGTATCAAGCTCACATGTCTACACATACAAACATACATGTTCACCAAACACTTCGAGTGTACAATTGTAAAGATTGCCTCACCAACACAAGCCTTGCAGGGCTGTAGAGCCCGCCCATGGCCCCAGGCTCGGGGTGTGTATAAACTCGCTAATTACACCAACGAATGCAAATTCTGCATGCACGTTTTCATGCTTTTAAGGAGAGCTGCTTCGACCTCCTTCCATGCCGTGCTGATCCTCTTTAGGGATAGGAGGTTGCCCTTGCCGATGGTCTTGATATGGCACAGTACAGTCATCCAGTGCGTTATGATGGTCTTGATATGAATCGGTGTCGTAGCAGGGGTGTCGTTCCGGGGTGCCAGGCCCTCGCTGATGTCGGTCCAAAGAATGCCCGCCTTGATAACCCTGAATGCGAGGGCAGAAGTACGGCCGTCATGGGGAGAAAAGCAGGGAAGGGAAGAGCGGCAGGCCTGCCCTAGGGCACACGTCCGGAATGTGACATGCCACTTAGATTTGCCTACTGCAACAAAGCTCCATGTGAACTCACTCGGTTGCCGCGAGGACATTGAACTTGCTGGCATCACTCTGTGAGTTCATGGGCTTGAAGAGTGCCGGGCTGCTTACCTAATGCGCGACTTCGACTTATTGCTCCGACAACAGGCTGTCAAGCACGCGCTTGCAGTCGATGGGCGGCAATTTAAGAACGGCCAGAAGCTTAAGTGCCCCCTCGCGACCTGCTATGTCCAGCTCTGAGCGGATCACATCTGAAATACTCCCCACATTCTCCTCATTTTAAATGCACGCTCTCCTAAGAGTGTCTAGGGTCTTCGGTGGGAGCTCCGGATGTTTGACCCCAAACGCGGTCACACCTGGTGAAGCGTAAGGCGCCCTTCCAGGCAGATTCTCGGGCGTCATTGGAAGTCTTGCAGAATTAGGTGCACCATAAGCTCGGGCCTGTGCTGCAGGAAGACGGTCAACGGTGTTCTGGTGGTGGTCGACCCGCGCCACCAGGCCAGCATTTTCACCGCCATATGCACCACTATTCCATGGAGTATTGTAAATGTTCGTTGTGTGCATAGTTTATGTGAACAATTGTGGCAGTGAATACGATCGACCGAGTTGTCGATATTGGTCCCCTGTCCGATTCGGTGCACCAGCCGCTGGGAATTACCGCCGGTTGCCAGCCGGCAACCCTACATTTGACAGGCCCGTACCTGTGGTGCGCCGTGATGTGCCAGGCATGGAACAGTCACCCATGCAGTCCCTGCATTCCTCGAAGTCCATGCAGTCCCAACCATCCTGCAATCCGACTTAGCTGACAACCGGGTGAGCTTGGTGGTGAAATGTGTGAAGTTGTCGTGGTACATGTGCATGCTTAGGGGAAGAAGGCGGCAGGGGAAGAAGGCGGCGGGGAAGAAGGCGGCATGGAAGGAGGCGGCAGGGGAGGAGGGGGAAGGGGATAGAGGCGGCAGGGAAGGAGCCGGAAGGGGAGGAGGGGGAAGGGGATAGAGGCGACAGGGAAGGAGGCGGAAGGGGAGGAGGGGGAAGGGGATAGAGGCGGCGGGGAAGGAGGCGGAAGAGGAGGAGGCGGAAGGGGATGAAGGCGGCGGGGAAGAAGGCAGCAGGGGAGGAAGGCGGCGGGGATAAAGGCGGCAGGGGAGGAGCGGCAAGGGATAGAGGCGGCAGGGGATGAAGGCGGCGGGGAAGAAGGCGGCAGGTGAGGAAGGCGGCGGGGAAGAAGGCGGCAGGGGAGGAAGGCGGCGGGGAAGAAGGCGGCAGGGGAGGAAGGCGGCGGTGGATAAATGCGGAAGTTGTCGAGGTAGCAGGTGAATGCTTAGGGGAAGAAGGCGGCAGGGGATGAAGGCGGCGGGGAAGAAGGCGGCATGGGAGGAGGCGGCAGGGGAGGAGGCGGAAGGGGATGAGAGGCGGCAGGGAAGGAGGCGGCAGGTGAGGAAGGGGGCGGGGAAGAAGGCGGCAGGGGAGGAAGGCGGCAGGGAAGAAGGCGGCAGGGGAGGAAGGCGGCAGGGGATAAAGGCGGCAGGGGAGGAGGCGGCAGGGGATGAAGGCGGCGGGGAAGAAGGCGGCAGGGGAGGAGCGGCAGGGGATGGAGGCGGCAGGGGAGGAGCGGCAGGGGAGGAAGCGGCAGGGGATGAAGGCGGCGGGGAAGAAGGCGGCAGGGGAGGAAGGCGGCGGGGAAGAAGGCGGCAGGTGAGGAAGGCAGCGGGGAAGAAGGCGGCAGGGGAGGAAGGCGGCAGGGAAGAAGGCGGCAGGGGAGGAAGGCGGCGGGGATAAAGCGGCAGGGGAGGAGGCGGCAGGGGATGAAGGCGGCGGGGAAGAAGGCGGCAGGGGAGGAAGGCGGCAGGGGATAAAGGCGGCAGGGGAGGAGCGGCAGGGGAGGAAGCGGCAGGGGATGAAGGCGGCGGGGAAGAAGGCGGCAGGGGAGGAAGGCGGCGGGGAAGAAGGCGGCAGGGGAGGAAGGCGGCGGGGAAGAAGGCCGCAGGGGAGGAAGGCGGCGGGGATAAAGGCGGCAGGGGAGGAGGCGGCAGGGGATGAAGGCTGCGGGGAAGAAGGCGGCAGGGGAAGAAGGCGGCGGGGAAGAAGGCGGCAGGGGAGGAGCGGCAGGGGATAGAGGCGGCAGGGGAAGAAGGCGGCAGGGGATAGAGGCGGCAGGGGAAGAAGGTGGCAGGGGATGAAGGCGGCGGGGAAGGAGGTGGCAGGGGAGGAGGCGGCAGGGGATGAAGGCGGCGGGGAAGAAGGCGGCAGGCGAGGAGCGGCAGGGGATAGAGGCGGCAGGGGAGGAGGCGGAAGGGGAGGAGGGGGAAGGGGATAGAGGCGGCAGGAAATGAGGCGGGAGGGGAGGAAGGCGGGGGATATAGGCGGCAGGCGAGGAGCGGCAGGGGAGGAGGGGGAAGGGGAGGAAGGCGGCAGGGGAGGAAGGCGGCGGGGAAGAAGGCGGCAGTGGAGGAGGCGACAGAAGATAGAGGCGGCAGGGGAGGAAGCGGCAGGGGAGGAGGCGGCAGGGGAGGAAGGCGGCGGGGGATAGAGGCGGCAGGCGATAAGGTTGAAGGGGGATAAGGTTGAAAAGGAAGATCTTCTAGAGTCGGCAGTGGAGAAGGTGGCCGCTTCCAAACAATAGCTACATCATCCTTCGGATACATAAAGCCTTAGGCTCCCTTGTCGTTCGTATTCATAGCTTAAGATGCTAGTCAGCTGCAGAATTTCCAGCTGCAGAATTTCCTTCTTGTCAGGTGTATAGCTGTCTTAACGTAGCCAGACTTTCCTCAACCGCTGTAGTTATTTTTACTGAAGTGATACCATAGAGAATGAATTCTTCCGAATTCCACTCAGGTTCAATCCTAAGCTATGACGGTTATTTTGGGCTGGGATTCTGGGATACATTAGATTACCAACGTACGTGTGGCCTCTTCATTTCTGTTCTCCTGGATGGTTCATATGGGAAGGCGGAACAAGTTGCCAAGGGTCCTTACACTGCAGAAAAACACAACCTCAGCCCCAAAAAACACAACCTCAGCCCCACGGCCACTATACCCCCCTCGTGCTGCCCACCAATGCCCTCAGCGGGGCAACACGCACATGACACATAAACCTATCCAAAGAACTTCGAACGACTCTCAGACTCTCATGTGGCGACATCTATAGAGGTAGCTACCTCCTGAACCCGGGAAGATCCCTGCAGGTTCAGCTGACTAGTTTCCCCCTACACCAAGCACTATCCCTTCTGAGCTCCCTAGGCCACACTACTAGGCTAAAAGACTCCGCCGGCTGTCCGGCCGCCCCTCAGCGGCCGTTTGCCACAAGCCTGCAGCTGGCAAAGCCTGACGTGGAGGCGTCTGCGATTGACCGGCGAAGAAGGGAAAGGGAAACTTGTTAATCCATGATTGATTTCTTTTCAGAACTAGCCAGAGACACAATGGATTTCAAGCTAAATTGCGTTCCCCAATCCACTTTGAACTGTATGAATGCGAATGAATAATCTTATTAGGGACAATAATACGGCACGGGAGTTTCATGCCCTCAAAGCAGGAACAAACGCTAAAACTGAATACATACATAGTTCTAAATCTTCTACTAAAATTTTCCTGCAGCGTTAGAGGCCTTTAATTCATATTGGCGAACGATGCTTCCCGAGCTACCGGGATACTGTAGGTTCAACATGTATATGTAACATGTACATTTACAGAAATGTACTAAAATGAATTCACGAAATGCGCAGCAAATAAGATGAGTAGCCTATAGGCCCATGTCCATAGTCCAGGGCAACGGAGGGGGTTACCCTGGGGCCGTGTTACCCCTCCTGCTGGGTAGGAACTTACAAGGGGGTTACCAATGGGCTACGGGGGGTTGAAGGTGGGTAACCGATGGGTAACCCATGGGTTACCGACCCAATCAGTGCCTTAGGGCCTCTGCACAGCATCATTGGTGTTGAGGACAACCCTGCAAGGTTTTGAACCACATGTCACAACGAATCTTAGTAGTGTATGTTATAAGAATGGCTCCATGGGTAATCGCCCGGGCTCCTCCTTGGTATGCATATGATACTCCTGGGCATATGATGCCAGTAGCGGTTCCTGTGTTGGATTGATATGGTTGGCACACGCGTAATACCCGAAGTAGTGAGGATGAAGCAAAGGTTCAGGCTACTTTGAGCATCTGTATTACTATGATCGCTGTAAATGTCGTAGTTATGTTCTGGTCCTCTGTAAGGACGTTAGGCCCATTTGCCCCTCATCCAAATTGAGTATTCTCTAACACCAAAGGCGTTTCTTGAACGATAGGGCTTTATGGTGCAACAGTCCAACCCAGTTAAAATACTGATCTTGACCTAAAAACGGTATCCTTCAATACCACCAATCTGTGGACTTCTAAGTCCTCGAGTTAGTTAGCATATGATGCAGTACCCTATAGGGACCAAGCAACGTTACAGTTTGGCATTGGAGACCACAAAATCCTGCAACCTCAAACAGCACTACATCAATGTCTGCTCTGAACCGACGCTCTAACGACGACAGCGGAAGGAGCCACCATTATGGCATGAAGCCCACCCGTGCTCACCAAGGTAACACGCCTCAAAACGGCAAGAGATGCTTACAATCGCGAGGTCCAGTTGTTCAACCTTGCATGCAAGGCACATCCAAACTATAAGTTGCCCACCAATTTGAAGCTGTCTGTCAATCGCATAGGACCGCCGATTTTTACTGGTGTGGAGCCAGAGCTAAAAGCCCACCGCATTTTGCTTCTAAATTTGCTGCAGGTTGGCCGGAATCTATTCAAAGAGCTCGAGAATGCTGCTGAGGAGCAGACAGACAAGGGTGCAACAACCAGCAAGACGAGAGACAGCACCAGCAGCGACTCGCCCACCTTGACAGGCAGTCCACCCTCACCATCCCACCAGCACTCAAAGATAGCTGCCAGAAAGGCACAGTGTGTGAGTCATGCTGGCAATGCGTGTTGATAGAAGTGTGCAGACACACTCGTGGAGTGTGTTGGAGGTGGTGCAGGTGGCAGTTGCCGCTGCTTCCCTGGTGGATATCAGTGTCATGCCGCAGTCGCCCCAGCCCAGTGGGTCTGGTGAGCAGTTGGTTGTGACCCTGCCCAGGTGAGCAGTTGGTTGTGACCCTGCCCAGCTGCCAGCCTCGCCCGACTGACTGCCAGATGCCCAACCAGAGGATGGGGCGCTAGCTCTTTGATCCACAGCAGTGGTGGAAGTGACAGTGGACAGGTGTGAGTGTTGTGAGCTCTGATGAGCAGATGGCGGATGGGAAGGGTGCAGGGGAGGAGGAGGCGGTGGAGGGAGAGGAGGGTGGGGAGATGGAGGATCTGTACCGCATTGCAGCAAAGCGGCAGCTGCACATAACGCCCAGCCTTTGTCAGGAGTCTGTCTGCAGAAGGGAACATAACTGGGTGTGCGAGTGAAACGTATGAGAAGTACGTAAGGCGTGACCAGCCAGCGTCAGGGCATCTCACCGCCATCGCACATGTATGAAAAAGTCAGACAGTTCGGCAACAAGCAAGACTATCGCTCCACACTAGGCTTCCTAATGGAAGCCAATGAGGAACTCTCGTGCATGCAGGAAAGCCGTGACCTGCAGGNGTCGCTCCCT
>NW_003307552.1:1725799-1727308 GCF_000143455.1 Volvox carteri f. nagariensis | reverse complement strand
TGGCAGGGGAGGAGCCGGCAGGGGATGAGGTCGGCGGGGAAGAAGGCGGCAGGCGAGGAGCGGCAGGGGATAGAGGCGGCAGGGGAGGAGGCGGAAGGGGAGGAGGGGGAAGGGGATAGAGGCGGCAGGAAATGAGGCGGGAGGGGAGGAAGGCGGGGGATATAGGCGGCAGGCGAGGAGCGGCAGGGGAGGAGGGGGAAGGGGAGGAAGGCGGCAGGGGAGGAAGGCGGCGGGGAAGAAGGCGGCAGTGGAGGAGGCGACAGAAGATAGAGGCGGCAGGGGAGGAAGCGGCAGGGGAGGAGGCGGCAGGGGAGGAAGGCGGCGGGGGATAGAGGCGGCAGGCGATAAGGTTGAAGGGGGATAAGGTTGAAAAGGAAGATCTTCTAGAGTCGGCAGTGGAGAAGGTGGCCGCTTCCAAACAATAGCTACATCATCCTTCGGATACATAAAGCCTTAGGCTCCCTTGTCGTTCGTATTCATAGCTTAAGATGCTAGTCAGCTGCAGAATTTCCAGCTGCAGAATTTCCTTCTTGTCAGGTGTATAGCTGTCTTAACGTAGCCAGACTTTCCTCAACCGCTGTAGTTATTTTTACTGAAGTGATACCATAGAGAATGAATTCTTCCGAATTCCACTCAGGTTCAATTCTAAGCTATGACGGTTATTTTGGGCTGGGATTCTGGGATACATTAGATTACCAACGTACGTGTGGCCTCTTCATTTCTGTTCTCCTGGATGGTTCATATGGGAAGGCGGAACAAGTTGCCAAGGGTCCTTACACTGCAGAAAAACACAACCTCAGCCCCAAAAAACACAACCTCAGCCCCACGGCCACTATACCCCCCTCGTGCTGCCCACCAATGCCCTCAGCGGGGCAACACGCACATGACACATAAACCTATCCAAAGAACTTCGAACGACTCTCAGACTCTCATGTGGCGACATCTATAGAGGTAGCTACCTCCTGAACCCGGGAAGATCCCTGCAGGTTCAGCTGACTAGTTTCCCCCTACACCAAGCACTATCCCTTCTGAGCTCCCTAGGCCACACTACTAGGCTAAAAGACTCCGCCGGCTGTCCGGCCGCCCCTCAGCGGCCGTTTGCCACAAGCCTGCAGCTGGCAAAGCCTGGCGTGGAGGCGTCTGCGATTGACCGGCGAAGAAGGGAAAGGGAAACTTGTTAATCCATGATTGATTTCTTTTCAGAACTAGCCAGAGACACAATGGATTTCAAGCTAAATTGCGTTCCCCAATCCACTTTGAACTGTATGAATGCGAATGAATAATCTTATTAGGGACAATAATACGGCACGGGAGTTTCATGCCCTCAAAGCAGGAACAAACGCTAAAACTGAATACATACATAGTTCTAAATCTTCTACTAAAATTTTCCTGCAGCGTTAGAGGCCTTTAATTCATATTGGCAAACGATGCTTCCCGAGCTACCGGGATACTGTAGGTTCAACATGTATATGTAACATGTACATTTACAGAAATGTACTAAAATGAATT
>NW_003307552.1:1724597-1725256 GCF_000143455.1 Volvox carteri f. nagariensis | reverse complement strand
CGTTACCCCAACTGGCCGTTAACCCAACCGACCGTTAACCCAACCGGGCCGTTAACGCCATTCAACCGGCCGGTTGGGTTAATGGGCCCCAAACGGTCGGTAACCGGCATGTTTATGCCATAGGGAGTCGTCAATCATACAGTCGCGTCGATCGACCTATCCTATCAAGGAAGGTTAAGAGAAGTCCCGCAGGGCTACGATCACCAGTTACCGATCTCGTATATAATTCAGTGCGGATGCCTGGTAGGCATGAGTAGTCTAGCGCTGCTATTACTACTGGTGTCGTGGTCACACCCACCTCGCACCTTTACCACCTATTTTGGTCTGTTTTCCGCTGCTACATTTCGCTGTATTTTGATGCTTCTCAACCAGACTCACTACAGATTTGGTATCGAGACCATTGGTCCATGGGACAGCGGCAGTCCCTCATTCCGGGCCGCATTGATAGGGAGTGCGAATATTTCGCACGTCTGACTATCTCTCCCAGTAAGTAACTTCTTACTGCAAGTAAGTTGTTCGATTAGTTGTCCCGGTGAGTAAGATCCTACTGTATTGTAGTGAACGGGACAGGCGGAACAAACGACCCCGGTGGGTCACTCGACGTCGCTATGGCGTCAGGCTCCTCAGGGAACCCAGGTGGGTTCAACCTTGCCAGTTGG
>NW_003307552.1:1661629-1724547 GCF_000143455.1 Volvox carteri f. nagariensis | reverse complement strand
CCACTACTAGGCTAAAAGACTCCGCCGGCTGTCCGGCCGCCCCTCAGCGGCCGTTTGCCACAAGCCTGCAGCTGGCAAAGCCTGACGTGGAGGCGTCTGCGATTGACCGGCGAAGAAGGGAAAGGGAAACTTGTTAATCCATGATTGATTTCTTTTCAGAACTAGCCAGAGACACAATGGATTTCAAGCTAAATTGCGTTCCCCAATCCACTTTGAACTGTATGAATGCGAATGAATAATCTTATTAGGGACAATAATACGGCACGGGAGTTTCATGCCCTCAAAGCAGGAACAAACGCTAAAACTGAATACATACATAGTTCTAAATCTTCTACTAAAATTTTCCTGCAGCGTTAGAGGCCTTTAATTCATATTGGCGAACGATGCTTCCCGAGCTACCGGGATACTGTAGGTTCAACATGTATATGTAACATGTACATTTACAGAAATGTACTAAAATGAATTCACGAAATGCGCAGCAAATAAGATGAGTAGCCTATAGGCCCATGTCCATAGTCCAGGGCAACGGAGGGGGTTACCCTGGGGCCGTGTTACCCCTCCTGCTGGGTAGGAACTTACAAGGGGGTTACCAATGGGCTACGGGGGGTTGAAGGTGGGTAACCGATGGGTAACCCATGGGTTACCGACCCAATCAGTGCCTTAGGGCCTCTGCACAGCATCATTGGTGTTGAGGACAACCCTGCAAGGTTTTGAACCACATGTCACAACGAATCTTAGTAGTGTATGTTATAAGAATGGCTCCATGGGTAATCGCCCGGGCTCCTCCTTGGTATGCATATGATACTCCTGGGCATATGATGCCAGTAGCGGTTCCTGTGTTGGATTGATATGGTTGGCACACGCGTAATACCCGAAGTAGTGAGGATGAAGCAAAGGTTCAGGCTACTTTGAGCATCTGTATTACTATGATCGCTGTAAATGTCGTAGTTATGTTCTGGTCCTCTGTAAGGACGTTAGGCCCATTTGCCCCTCATCCAAATTGAGTATTCTCTAACACCAAAGGCGTTTCTTGAACGATAGGGCTTTATGGTGCAACAGTCCAACCCAGTTAAAATACTGATCTTGACCTAAAAACGGTATCCTTCAATACCACCAATCTGTGGACTTCTAAGTCCTCGAGTTAGTTAGCATATGATGCAGTACCCTATAGGGACCAAGCAACGTTACAGTTTGGCATTGGAGACCACAAAATCCTGCAACCTCAAACAGCACTACATCAATGTCTGCTCTGAACCGACGCTCTAACGACGACAGCGGAAGGAGCCACCATTATGGCATGAAGCCCACCCGTGCTCACCAAGGTAACACGCCTCAAAACGGCAAGAGATGCTTACAATCGCGAGGTCCAGTTGTTCAACCTTGCATGCAAGGCACATCCAAACTATAAGTTGCCCACCAATTTGAAGCTGTCTGTCAATCGCATAGGACCGCCGATTTTTACTGGTGTGGAGCCAGAGCTAAAAGCCCACCGCATTTTGCTTCTAAATTTGCTGCAGGTTGGCCGGAATCTATTCAAAGAGCTCGAGAATGCTGCTGAGGAGCAGACAGACAAGGGTGCAACAACCAGCAAGACGAGAGACAGCACCAGCAGCGACTCGCCCACCTTGACAGGCAGTCCACCCTCACCATCCCACCAGCACTCAAAGATAGCTGCCAGAAAGGCACAGTGTGTGAGTCATGCTGGCAATGCGTGTTGATAGAAGTGTGCAGACACACTCGTGGAGTGTGTTGGAGGTGGTGCAGGTGGCAGTTGCCGCTGCTTCCCTGGTGGATATCAGTGTCATGCCGCAGTCGCCCCAGCCCAGTGGGTCTGGTGAGCAGTTGGTTGTGACCCTGCCCAGGTGAGCAGTTGGTTGTGACCCTGCCCAGCTGCCAGCCTCGCCCGACTGACTGCCAGATGCCCAACCAGAGGATGGGGCGCTAGCTCTTTGATCCACAGCAGTGGTGGAAGTGACAGTGGACAGGTGTGAGTGTTGTGAGCTCTGATGAGCAGATGGCGGATGGGAAGGGTGCAGGGGAGGAGGAGGCGGTGGAGGGAGAGGAGGGTGGGGAGATGGAGGATCTGTACCGCATTGCAGCAAAGCGGCAGCTGCACATAACGCCCAGCCTTTGTCAGGAGTCTGTCTGCAGAAGGGAACATAACTGGGTGTGCGAGTGAAACGTATGAGAAGTACGTAAGGCGTGACCAGCCAGCGTCAGGGCATCTCACCGCCATCGCACATGTATGAAAAAGTCAGACAGTTCGGCAACAAGCAAGACTATCGCTCCACACTAGGCTTCCTAATGGAAGCCAATGAGGAACTCTCGTGCATGCAGGAAAGCCGTGAACTGCAGGAGTCGCTCCCAGACCCACCGCCGCACTCCAGCCGCAACGCGGCACACGGCAGGGTGAGTTGCACGAAGAGCGTCAGCATAACGACATCACTGCGGCTAACCTCGTCCCGCCTGAGGAAAGGTTGCCACCACTTTCCCACCCACACCGCCCTAATGGCGCAATGCCACCATGTCGATTGGTGCTTAGGTCCCCACAACAAAATGTTGCACCCATTATCGCGCGAAATGACGCTATGGACCATGCGGCACACCCAACAGGTGCAGCCCCACGCGACGACTACAAGCTGGTGTTGGAAAAACTCGACCAGCTGTCGAGGAGAATGGACTCCATAGAGGCGCACATGCAGGCCCAAGCCGCCTTCAATACCAAACGGTATTTATCAATACCACCTTTTATCGTTGGATAATTATCTTCATAACTGCTTTGCCAAGTGCCGAGCTTTGTTACACATACCATGTATCACCCTGAAGATGGGCCTGTTGCGGAGGCCGAGATAGAGATGGTTTACGCAGTTCGCGCCAACGAACACAACGTCGTCGTAAACGTGCCATGTAAAATGGGTGACTTCTTCAGGCCCACATTTCCATAAAAGTTTTCGTAACGTAACGTAACATGTAAACTGGCTAAGCATGTCTTGCCGTGTTGAGGCGTGTCACCTCCAGTTGGTGAGCGCGGGTGGGCTTCCCGCCATTACGGTGGCTCCTTCCGCTGTCGTCGCCGTCCATGCCGTTAGAGCGTCGATTCAGAGCAGACATTGTTGTAGTGTTGCAGAAGCGAATGCTGTTTGGGGTCGCAGGATTTTTTTGGTCTCCGATGCCAAACTGTAATGATAGTTGGTCTCTAGGGTACCGCGTTGCATGCTAACTATCTAGAGGAGTAGATTGGTGGTATTAGAAGAATACCGTTTATAGGTAAGGATCGGTTTTTTTAACTGGACGCTAGCGCCATAAGGCCCTATCGTACAAGAAACGCCTTTGGCGTTAGTTAGAGAATACTCAATTCGGACGAGCGGCCAATGGTGCTAACGTCTTTACATGCTCTTACCAGCTTGGTATCCCAAGCCTGTGCTTTAGCCCAGTCATGGCTGCTTATTTAATTTGCTGGAAATAGGGTTTTTAACGTGCGATCGTGCCTTGTTTGCCTTGCTCTGCCTTACCTCCAGCTCTTTTATATAACGGTGACCCAGTCGCAGCTTGACCTCCATTTATATATCATCTATGGACACCTGCATGCTCCGCGACCCGCTTGAGGCGATAGGACCTTCGTGCGCATCCATTGTGCTCAGTTTCCTGGGTCCACATGACCTAGCACGAAGCGGTGCAGTCAGCCGTAGCTGGCGGCATTTCGCCCTCCTTGATGAGCAGCTATGGTGGCCGCACCTGGCGCAGCTTTGGGAAGGCAAGGTCTACGTGCCCACGAACCTGCGGGAGGTGGCCAAGGTAGGACTAGGATCATCGGCATCGACTCATCATAGCGCCGGACATGATGGCGATGATGCCAGCACCGCGTGGGATTGGATCGGATCGGACCGAAATGGATTGCCCCCCAGTTCCCCTCTTTCCGCTTACAGCCCTTCCGATCCCTTACAACGACGCACTCACCCACCCACCCACACATACATCCCCCCATCGAGTAATGTCCACCGCGCTATTATATGCATGGATAATAATTTACTGCGCATACCTGCATGTTTTCCCCTTCCTCCACCGGCCCTACCCCAGACCAGTGCGCGTAGGGCCTACCTGGCTTCCCTACGGGAATCCGACCGCCAAGTGCCCACAGAACAGGAGCTTTGCGCCTTTACCTGGGAGTTGCGGTTCAAGGCGAGGGAGGGGACGAAGGGAGGGAGGGATAGGGAAGCGGTGCGCGGACCTGGGATGGTTGACGGGGCTTGAGAGGGGAAGACGATACCAAACGCGATGCGGGGAAGGGAGGGCATGGCTTGAGAAATGAATCGAACATCTTGACCCCAGGCCACTACATCACAACCCTCACAGCGCTGCTTTCCCCGGCTCCGTGCTCCCCGGCCCCGACCTCCGCAGTCCGTGCCCTGGTTCGGTTCCGAGCTTGGACTGCTGATACTACATCGCTACTTTCACCCCAACCACACAGTCACTGGGCCGCCGGACGATCCGCTGTGGGGTGACGTCGAGCCGCAGAGGTGGGATGTTTGGGGCCCTGGGGGAGGCGGGGGGCTCGGGGGGGAATTAGGGGAAGAGACGCACACGGGACTCTGGACGTGATTCAAAGCTGAAACGCAAAAACGTGAATGCGTGATGCACGTAACTTGGCTCTTTACCGTGTGTGGTGTCGGTATGTATGTCCTGTTCAGGCATTATTGGTACTTCCGACCCGGCCCGGATGGATCCACGGTACTGCAGGTGTGTCCCGAACAGGAAACACGGACACGCGAAATCGTCTTGACGTAGGCGATGTTTTCCTCCGTATAACGGGAGATTGAAAGATCGAATTACTTGATAGAAGCACACACACACACGTGCACGCGCACACCGATGGACAGTCTGTGGTCCCTAATGACATCAGCCGATGTAACACAGCACAGCATGCAGTCCACAGCAAGGGGGTGGCGTGTGCAGGAGTCCCGCTTCATGTGTTGCCGGTCATCCTGGCAACTCCCTCTGCGCCCGGCGTCGTGCTGTTCCCCTCCCCGCCCCTCGGCGCCCGCAGGTGTCTTATGGACATTTCGCGTTATGATTTCCCCTTCCCTCCCACTTTGCCCTCCCACTTCCCCTCCGCTCCCCTCCCCTCGCCCCCCTCCTATATCTCCCAGGTGAACACCTACCCCTTCCTGGAATGCCGTCGGACCCCTGACTGGTCTTGGGAGCTCCACAGCGCCGCGGTCAGGCTGGCCATGTAAGCAGGGGGTATGTCCATTGTGAGTGGTGACCTAATGCTATCGCCGTGTAGGCGGTACCGCCCCCATCACCCGCAGTGTGGGTGGGTGGGTGTATATGCGAATGTGTATGAAGCCCTTGCGCCCCCGCCTCCGTCGACCTGTCTGACACCCGGTTTCTCCCTCCTTGCCCCTCGCCTCCCTTGCTCCGTGCTTGGTCAACCAGCGACGCTGCGGCCGGGCCCAACCCCGGCATCCCACCCGGCCACCCCGCAGCCTCGGAGAGCTTGCCGCTGGAGCAGATTGAGGCCAAATTTACTGGGCTGCTTGCGTTTGCCTACTCAGGTCGGGAGTTAGACGACGATGATTATGATACGGAGGATCCAGAAGAGGGAGGGAGGAATGATGATGGTGATGATAATGAGGAGGAGGAGGAGGAGGAGGGGGAGAAGTGCTTTGTTGAGGACCGGGCCAGGGATGAGTCGTGAGGGTGGTGTAGGTAAGGAGGAGAAGCGGGGAGCGCGGGAACATGGAAGGGAAGTAAGATAAGATGTGACATGTTTGCTTTGGCGGTGTGTGAGTTGGACGTATACAGTTACAGGTACTTGCTACATTCGTCTAAAGGAAACCCAAGAATCTATCTCTGGTTTGGATCTATAATTTTGTAACAATTCGACACGGCTGTTCACATCATGACTGCGACAACGATAGGTATCTGGACAAAGAGAAAGTCCGGGGGCGCTCGACCCTGTCTCGAGTTTTGTCACATAGGGGACTTGTGATGCAGGTCGATAAGCTATGAACAAGCCTACAGCTAGAAACTGCTCTGATGGACAATTGAAACGGGATTAATGCAACTATGTGTGGAGTGGTAGATAGCTCGCAAGCGAACGACGTCAACCCGCATGAAGATACGTCAACCCGCGCTCGCCACAACCAAAGCAAATACTAAAAGCCACCGGTAGCGCTCTCCTGCCAAGGATTGGCGCCTGCGCAGCCATTTGCCGCAAAGCAAGGCCGACAAACCGGGCAGGTCGCTTCTTCCTTCCCTTAGCTACTGGAAACTGGGAAACAACGAACACGCCAAGCTAGTGCATCACATGCCTTAACACCTCTGCTGGATGAACGCCATCACCTTAACACTACTACGAAGCTTGAGTGGATCCGGGAAAATGGGCCACAGGGTCAATCGATGCGAGGAATGCGCGCTTTGGCAGCCTCGCCAACAGGAGCATCTGGGTCAACTGGCGCCATGGCAAATTGTAGGCTTAGCTCAATTCCTTCATAGCTTCCAACTCTGCCGCAAACCGGCAGCTCCATCCTAACTGTAAATAACTACATGAATGGAGGCGCGCCTCCGAAGCAGTAACTCATCCAAAAGCCGACTAAAATGCAACCTACCCCTACTGCCTGCCTTCACGAAACAACGGAAAAAAGCCGCAGACGTACAGACATACATGAACACATGTGCATGTTGCTACAAGATTAAAAGCAGCCTGTATGTAGATGGAATGCGATCAGAGCAGGTGGGGTAGAAAACCCTGTAGAAAGCCCTGCAAAAGCCGCCGACTCCGCTCCATGGCCGTCCTACTCACAAACATTACATCATCACTGCCTCGTGAAGGCGCCATGCGCTGCAATGTCGACCATGTGGATGCAGAGCTGAAATCCCCGTGCTTCAGCAGGTGGCCGACAAGAAGAAGAAAAAACACTTTACCCTCTTCCCTTAGCATGCCATCAGCAGCCAACTCCCTAACACCACTGCCCAAAACTTCAAAAGCCTGCCTCCACGTCCTCCTTATGGACCCTGCCTACAACCCTTGAGGGCGTTCATCCCATCCATCCATCCATTCATCCATCCATCCATCCATCCATCCATCCATCCATCCATCCATCCATCCATCCATCCATCCATCCATCCATCCATCCATCCATCCATCCATCCATCCATCCATCCATCCATCCATCCATCCATCCATCCATCCATCCATCCATCCATCATCTCCCTACCTTGGCTACCGACTCACTGCCCTCCATCCCTACCTTGCACCGCCACCAACCATCCCTGCCCGCAACCGGGCAAAACGTCCGTAACATGTCAAGAATGCAGCGCTCGACATTTCTAGTCAGGGATCGCCGTCCTCAAAGCTCGCTATCGCTGCTCTCATACGACAGGGCCAGGCCGCCATACAGAGAGAAGGCCTCCGCGTCTGCCTGCTGCCGCTTGCTGCCCGCAAAGCTGCTGTGGCAAAGCGCAGCTGCTGAATCCACCCCAGCTGATCCCGCGGCCGCCGCAGCCAGTCCACCTGAAAGCACCGCCGCCGCCGCAACGCCGCTTTCCGTGGCCCCCTGGGACATGTCCTCCAGTGATCCCGGGGAAGAAGAGGAACGGCGGTGGCAAAGCCCCCTTGCCTGGGCGGCCATGGAGTTACCGCCGCTGCCGTTGCCGATGTCAAAGTAGGGGTTCTGATAGTACGATAAGGCGTGCGGCAGCTTGGAAGATATGCCGGCGTAGCGGGGCGACGAGCCCTCCGAGCTGGCAGTGGCAGAGCCGGTTGATAACCGGCGTGGCGCAGCAGAGGGGTATAGGGTGTTGTGCGGCGGGAGGCCCAGACGCGGCGAGGCGTCGCTGTCGCCGTCCAGCATCGGGCTTGTCATACGTGCGCTGATCATGCTAGGGCTGCTCGCGTAGCGGCGACGCTCCTGGTGGGAGCATACGCCGCTGCTGCCGATGGCAGCGGGCGCAACTGGCAGCATGGCGGCGGCGGCGGCAGCAGCAGCAGTACCGCTGGGTGCAGGACACAGCATCCCGACCACCGCGGAGGAGCGCCTGTCTAGGGCCGCGGGGCCGTCGGCAGTCGAGGCAGTGGCAGCGCCAGCAGCGACCGGAGCCGCCGGTGTATCGCCCTTGTTGATGGATGACTTGGGGAAGATGTACGCCACCGCCGTGGCGCTATCGTACGACGTAGGGTTGACGCTCGTGGCGGTGGTCTCGCCGCTCCTGCTGCTACAGTTGCTGCTGCCACTGCTGGAAGATGAGCTAATAAGGCGCTGTGTTTTCAAGGAGGGCGACAACACAGCGGCGGCGGCGGCAGTGGCGGCTGCCATCGTCGCCGCTTGGGTGGCAGCGATCGCAATACTGTTGGTGGCCTCCGTCAGAACTGCGCGGCTTTGCGAATCGGAGCGCGCGATACCCTTGAGCGTGGTGGCGGATGTGGTGGTGGTGGTGGCGGTGGACTGCGCAGCGGAGATAGGCATGGCGCCACTCGCAGAGCTTGGCTGCGACTGCTGAGGCTGCGGTTGCAACGGGGTCGATGCATCCCTGGTTGTAGAGGAGCGCGCCGATTGTGACTGAGCCCGTGATTCCGACTGGCACGCAGCAGAGCCCGACAATGCGCTGGTATTCAGTGATGGAATCTTGCTCAGGCTGCTGCGGAGGGAGGATGTTGTGCCGCCAGGCTTGGCAGTTGCAGCGGTTGCTGAGGCAGCCGCAGCGGGAATTGATTTCGCGGCAGCTGCAGGGGTAGTTAAAGCAGCAGCGGCGGCTGTGGTCTTGGCAACAGCAGTTGTGGCGCCTGTCACTGTTGTCGCGACAGCTGCGATGCCCTTAGTTGTGGCTGGCATCGCCGCTACCTGGCACTGCCCTGAAGCCGCGGAGAGGGTGGGACTGGAATGCAGTGGTGCGGGCTCTGCAGCCCGAAGCTTCAGTCTATTGACGGTATCGCCGGATAGGACGTGCAGTCTCATAGATGCAGTCGCCAGCGGTTGGGTCGTGCTAGCCGCCGCCGCCGCCGCCGTCTGCAGTGGTGGCGGCGTCGACGGTGTCGGAGGCGGAGGAGCGCAAGTAAGGACGTCATCGAAGCGGTGGGACGCGCTCAGCTGCAGGAGGGCACGGGGAAAGAGGGGGGATGTGGGAGAATGAGAGGCATTTTACGCAGATACTGTATTCATGCTGTTATTCCAAGGCCAGTCAATAATGAACACAAAAGCAGGAAGACAGAAAGACAGGTCCAACACATCAAATATTTCATAGGCGAGAGCGCATTGCAGCAATCATACAGGACCCACCGGACGTCGGCCTCTCCTTGTAAATGAAGGTGATGCCGCCATTGTCGCCCCGGTTGGAAAGCCGCCAAAGATAGGCGGCGTCAGGGTGGGCGAATCCAAACTCCGAGACACACCAGGTGCGGCCGCAGCTGCTGCTGCTGCTACAGCTGCTGCTGCCGCCGCCCTCACTGGCGCGGCCGGCGCTGTAGGAGCCGCCACCGCACCTGGCACAGCCTTCGATGCCGTTGGTAACGCACGCGCCACCGCTCCTGATGGCATGGTACCCGCCGCTGTTGCACGTTTCGCCCCCTCAGACGCGCCTGCCTTCACTGTTGCCGCGGTACTGGCGCTGGTCCCGGAGGCCGCTTCGGTGGATTTCGAAGATACCGGGACCGCAGAAGCGGCATTGCTGCTGGCTGTAGCTGCCACCGTTGACGGAACGTTCCTCACAGCGGCCGCCACCGGTGCGGCCATGGCTGGCGGCGGAGCCAGAGCCGGCGCGCCGACAGCAGCAGCACCAGCAGCAGCAGCACCAGCAGCATTAGCAGCATTAGCAGCAGCATTAGCAGCAGCACCAGCACCAGCAGCACCAGCAGCAGCAGCACCAGCACCAGAAGCAGCAGCAGCAGCACCAGAAGCACCAGCACCAGAAGCATTAGCAGCAGGTGCGGTAGTAGGTGGCAGAGTGGTCGACGGAGCTGGTAAGGGAGGCTTGGCATCCGGTGCGGATGGCGCAGACCAGGCGCGGCGTCCGACGTTAGGGGCATTGCCGCCGCCGCCGCCGCCGCTGCCGCCACCGCCACCATTCGTGTCACGCGGCGTCATTAGCGGCGGTGGCGTGCCGCTGCCCCCGGAACCTCCGGTCTGGTTGTTGGCAAGCTCCCACAGCTGGGAGGTGTGCCAGCGCACTGGGCTGGTAGCCGTGCGCCTCAGTCGCTCCGCCGATCTGATCATGGGAGAACTGGTAACGGCGGGGTCACTGGCTGCGTTGGCAGCATACTCCCCAAACACGCTGACACGGCTTGCGGAACCAGCACGGCCGGCGACAATAGCGGCAGCGCTTCGGATAGACTTCCACGAAGGTCGTACCGTAGCTCCGGAGCTGCCGCTAGCGGCGGCGGTGGCGGTGGCAGCGGCGCCAGCAACGCTGCTGTTGCTATTCGCGCCGCTGCTGCTGCAGATGCTGCTGCCGCAGCCACTGCTGCTGCTGCCGACGGGGACTGCAGGACGGGGAAAAGGCCAGGAACGATGCAGGGCGGTTTCTGCATTGGCCTCCGTAGGCGTGGCTACCGGTGTCGGGGTGTGCGGGTGCAGGTGCGCTATTTCCCACAGCTCCGAAGTGTGCCAGCGGACTGGACTGGGCGCATTGCCAACACCCAACAGCTTATCCGCATCTCCGCCCGTCGTGGTGGTGGTGGCAGTACTTATCGACGGTGGACTGCCAATACCGGCAGCCAGGCAGCTAGTGCTGTACGCCTGCGGCGTGCGATCGGAAGCCTGCGTTTGACGAAGCGGGCTGAGGCTTCCGTCATTGTTCTCCTCGCGACCAACGAAGTCCCTTTCCTGTACAACCTCCTGCGCCTCCAGCGGAGCAGTGGCAGGTGCGGGATTTGATGACAACTCGCATTGCTCGATGCGCAGCATAAGCCGGTCATCGTCATCGTCACCCTCGTCGTTGCTGCTGCTGCAGCTTAGCAGGCGAGATGTGGGCGGCGTGGTGGTAAGGCAGCGTGAAGACGTGATGGGGGCTTCGTCATCATCATCGCCGGTGAATTCCGTAGCTAACGCTCGTGCTGCAGACAACCCCACCGCGGGCGGCCCTGCGGGCAAGGCGTCGCTCCTGTCGCTTCCACTTCTGCTTCCGGCTGCTGCTACAGCCGCCTCGATGGCCTCAAACTCAGCCAACTCCTCTTCGGTGCCGATCCGGCAAAAGCTGTCGAGAGGTACTCCCAGCGGGCTGATGGCCGTGTTCAAGGGAGGCTGCCTGCTAACTACTAACCCCGTCGGCAGGGTATCAGCTCCAGCATATTTGGGAATGGCAGCAGCTGTGGAGGTGACTGTTGCTGTGATGCTCGCGGTCATGGTCGTGGCCGCGGCAAGGCCCTGAGATGGCGGCGAAGGAGCAGGTGGCTGCCGCGGTGGAAGCGGTGCCGGCTGATGCTTCGGTGTGTGCTGCTGCGCCCGTGCTGGTGAGGAAGACAGGCAGCTGTTCATGGCTGCGCCGGCCAGCTGGGCCAGCAGCGTCACATCCGTGCGGATCCCACGTAGGCTGTCCATGAAACCGCCGCCAGCGGCATTGTTATTGCTGCCGTCGCCGTAGCTCCGTCGTACAGCACTCTTGGGGTCCAGGGAAGGGCCGGAGCGCTCCAGGAGCATGCGACCACCGTCCCAGCTAGCGCTGATGAGACTGACGCCACCTCGACCCATGGGCCGGTCCCGGACGCCGTCGTCACCGTCGTGATCATCAACGGTTCGAATGTCAGATCCGCAGCTGCTGTGGACGCGGCTGCGAGTGCGACCGTGGATTAAGTCCGAGTGCACAGCGCCGGCGCGAGTTACGACGTCGCCACAGAACAAAAACGTGGGACTGGCGAGGGGGTTGGGTGGCATTGGTGAATTGGCCGTCGTGGGCTGTGTGCTGGGCGATGCTGCGGAGGCAAGGGCCACTACGCCGGCGGTGGATTCAGAGTGGGGCCGAGGTGGACAGCTGATCTTGAGGCCAGCAGGCCAGGACTGCGTCGCGGCGGATGAGTAGTCGCTGTTGGCTTCAGGCAGTGGCAGCGCCGCGGCTGCAGTTTCCATGCTCAAGAGGTCGAGGCTGGCGCGAACCTGCTGTTGCTGATGGGCTGGTTGCGGCGGTGGCGGCGGCGGCTGCGGTGGTGGTGCTGGTGGTGCTGGCGACCGTGTAACGGGCGTGGAGGTGCCAGCGGCAGGAGCAGCAGCAGCTACTGGCATTGCAGAAGAACCGGCTGTGATTGCCGCTGCAGCAGTGGCCAAGAGGCCGCCCACGGCAGGGCCAGCGGGGGGAAGGATTGCAGCTCTGACTGCAGCCATAGGGGCCGACTTGACGGGGACTGGTCCGGCCACGTCACCAATATCATCGTCGGCGTTGTCTGGCAACATGAACGCTGGTTGTGGGAAAGGCGCATCCCTGCTTGAAGGAGAAAAGGCGAAGGAAAACCTCTTATCGCTTTCAATTAATGAAGAAAGCGCAACGTGCGGACAGTAGTGCAAAGGGTCATCATATGCCGGCCTGACACCTCGTTTACCCACTAAAAGGAGCTCTGGTAGTAGGTATCGCCCTTCCTCCAAACGTGCCAATCTGCTATATCTTAGCAGGGGAAAATCGCTGAAGCTGCACAAGAAAACTCTGGGCCCTGGAAAACTGGAGCACCGCTATGCCAAACTCCAAATAAACCTGCATCCAGGCTATACCTATAACCTACCGAAACCTAGAACCATCATACTCACAGTGCAGGCGAGGCGCCTCCAGCGCTGGCGCTGCGTCGCCTGCATTCCGGCTGCTGCGCGTCCATTGCCGTTGACTCGTTCACAGACCCCGACCAGCCGCCCTCGCTCTGGCTCATACTGCCGCGAAGCAGCCGCAGCCGCTCCGAGGCGTCGAGCAGTGGGCCGCGGCCCATACCATCCAGGGAGTAGGTCACCGGCTGGAAAAGGCGGCGCTTCAGGCCGCCGCTGCTGCACATACGGGCCGACGGCAGACGTACGCACACCGGCTGCTGCTGAGAGAGCGGCAGCAGGACCAGTACCGGGGTAGCGGCCGATGGGGAGAGGCCGGGGCCTTGGTGCACGGCTGGGGTAGCGGGCGCGCGGGCAATGTTGACGATGGGGGAGGGGACGATTGCTGCTGCGGTGCGGCGCCTGCATGGTAGGGGAAGTTGTGAGGTGTGGGAGTGCCCAGAGGGAACTGCCTAGTGGACGCACACGTGTGATGCATGGCAGCAGTACAAGGCGGCACAAGCCACGGCTCGTTTGCGAAGACGTTATACGGGGCTAAGCCAATGAGGTCATACACGTCTTGCATCAGGGGATACGCGTGCCGAAACAAAACAGGGCAGTAGCAGGTGGTACAATTGCAACAGCCAACCAGCATGGGCCGTAAAGCCAAGCATTTTCCACTACAAATTGAAGAGAATAGGAAAGCCACGACCATTTAATGGCTCCTTAATACTACTAGAGAAGAATTAGGGTTGTGCTTGCCTGTAGGCATGCCAGCCCCGCTGTATGCAGACCGCTGCACGTTCCTGCCGCCGGTGCTCCTCGCGCTTCGCCGCAGCCTTGGCGGCCATGTACGCCCTCCAAGCCCTCTGAATCGTCATTGCGGACTTGCTGTGTTGCAGTCGGGCATGCTGCCGCTTCTGCAGCTGTTGTTGCCGCTGCTGCAGCTGTTCCAGGTGCTGTCTTTGCACAGAGCGCGCCTTGTCCGCCTTGGAGGCCGCCGCCAGCAACCCTTCGGCGCCCGCGCCTACCGATCGTACGGCACGGGCGTCGCGCCAGCTCGACTGGATTACAGACGCGGCGTGATGCCGCTGGCACTCCGTCAGAACGAACTCAAGGCTCGCGGAGGTCGCCGGTTTAATGTCCATAGCCGTCGTGACCCTCCTAGATACCGCTTGCCCATCGCTGCAATGGCTGCTCACGACGGTAGGTACGATATTGCCCGCGGCGGCGGATGTACCCGCCACAGGGGCAGCATCTATGGATGTGGACACCGTGGTACGGGCGGGCAGCTCGTCAGCCACGGCTGATGGCACATCTTCTCTTAAGTTTTCGCTGTCGCCTTGCGACCACCAGCGGCGGTGGCGGTTTCGGGGCGCAAGCAGGCTCAACTCATGCGTTGCCCCCGCCGCCGCTGTTGCTGCGGAAGCCCCGCCGACAGCCGAGGCCGGTTCCTTCATCGCATCGCCCGCCGCGTCCAACCCGGCCGCTAGAGAGCGCCGCCGCACGGCGCCGCGCTTCCGTGCAGCAATGGGCTCCAAGACAGAGTTCGCCGCCTCCGTGAGGTTCTGCTGCAGACGCAGGGCGGCAGGAGTGACGCCGCCGGTGCTGCTGTCGAGCAGCAGCAAATGCTGAGGCGGCGGCTGTGCACCCATTGCCGATCCCCCATCGGGTCGCGAGCTCGATGCGGGGAGTTGCTGGTGCCGGATCCCCGACGCCACGCCGGCGGCCTGAGATATTTCCGCAGGCGTCGGCCCCGTAGCCGTTGCCGCCGATGCCGCCAACGATGAAGGCACTATGCCTCTACGGGGCGCAGCACAGCCGCTGCTGCCGCGCTGGCTGCTGGGCACGGGATCCCAGCTACCGGCAGAGCTGTCGCTGGCACTGACAGGTGGAGACGGCGACGGCGCCACAGCCAGGGAAATCTGGCGGCAGGAGGAGGGCGTCGCACCGCCCGAGTGCGCGTTGCTAACACCCTCACGCTCACGCAGTCGCGCCGACGCGCTGGGGTTGGACCGGGCACTCGGGTAATCTGACAGCGCCACGTCAGCAACGTGTAGTAGAGTGCCAGTGCGGCTGCTAATAGGTGCCGCGGAAACCGTTTCGTGTGTCACTCCGCTACTGGACACAGTCTTGCGGACGTCGGAGAGCTTCGCTGAGGCAAGTGCCAGAGTGGCACTGCCGTCAGCGCCCGGGCAGCCAGCTACTTTAGTGTCACTGGGGTCGTGCGTCCGGAATTGTGTGTCGTGTGTGGGATGCTGGCGGCGTGGCGACGGCTCCGTTGAGCAGGCGCCGCTGCGACTGGTGCTCGGGTTGCTGCTGCTATCGCACTCCGCAACTGTGGCAGCGTAACGACCGCCGTAGCCGCGGGCAGGCTTGACGGATACGGAAGCGGCGACCGTACGGGCGCTGACTGGCGCTGCCAGCCAGAGCGCACCCACCGTGCCACCTTCGCCGTCAGGCTGGCAATCCAGGTCTGTCGAGGGAACATGTCCCGTGGTAATAATGGTTGCCGTCAACGTTGTTGTAACGATCTCGTTGACTGTTGCAGTGGCGGTCGTCTTGGTAGTAGGCAAGGCCTTGGTCTTGGTTGCCCCTACAGCCTCAACCACCTTCTTGTCGTTATGAACTGCGATCCGCCGTCCCCCTTCCCCTATCATGTCCATCCGCCGCATCATCTGCGGCTGTTGCGGCTCCGCTGGCTCGACAATGCCGCCCTTGGCACCGCCAGTAACGTTCTCGGCAGCTTCAGTGCCGATGCTGGTGATGATGTCGCCCACGCGTGATCCTTTTGTAGCGGTCGCGAATGCCGCTGCTCCTGCCGCTTTCGCGTCCTCGCTGCCGCCTTGGCTTCCGCCTCCGCCGCCTCCTCCAGCCGCCCTTTGTTCACTCTGCGTCCCATAAGGAATGGCGGCGGTGGGGCAGCGGGGCCGTCGGCCAGGCCCGTCACTGGCCAGCTGGCTGTGCGGTGTGGGCACAGTGCCAGCGGCAGCAGAAGCGGATGCGGCAGTACCAGTAGAGATAGCGCCCGCAATAGGATCCTCGCGCAGGCGGAGGAGTCACTGCATGGTAGCAGATGGATGGATAGAGAGACGACCAGACGGACGGACACCGCGCAAGTACGGCACAGTACGGCACAAAACAATCGGTAATGTACTCGCCATCATTCTCGCGATGGCAATGCTCTATGCGCTGCGCGATTGTAAGTAACATCACGCCTTATACTCTAATTAACGAACCCCAACGAAAGGGATAGACAGCTCCGAAACACGGCTTGAACCTGAAGCGACGAGATGCCAGCGTCTGATCGCGCAACACGCATACCATGGATCCTGGAACGCCAGGACGGACGGGAAGGAGAATGACCACATCTTCCGTTAACGCACGCGTTCATATCACACACCCTGATCAGATTGCACTGAACAATGAACTGTTGGCGACTGCCACACGTATTCCTGATCGGCCTGATGACCCGCCTATAATCATATACTACTTCATCTCCCGGAACGGATTCCCGGAACCTCCTCCTCCAAGCCATGCGTGCGCGCTGGGACAGAAAACTTACTTTGTTTGTGAAGCTTTGTTCCGTCTTGTCCGCAGCGGCCCGGGTTCCCACACGCACCCGAGGGCTGAACGACTGAAGCAGCGACACTGCCTCGGCGCGCTGCTCCTGGCGGTGATGATGGTGATGATGGTGATGATGGTGGCGGTGGTGGTGGTGGTGGCGACGGTGGGAATGCGGCGAGCGGAACACCACGGCTTCCAGCTCATCCACATCTTCGCCCCCGGGGCCTCGAGGTGACGACGGCGGAGCCGGGGCCTTAGGACTGTCCAGTGCAAATAGCTCGGCAGCGGCAGCAGCTGCAGATGATGATGATGCCCGTGTGGGTGTACGGCCCAAAACCTGCATTACAGGTGGCACGGCGGGTGACGCTGGGGCGGTCCTGGAGACACGGGTAGAAGCAGGCATGGGTACTAAGTCCACGGAGGCAGCAGTTGGCTCGAGCTGGGCCTGGGATGACTTTTGCTGCGGGCTGATCGGGGTGCCGGCGAGCAGGGACTCCTCGACCATCGCCGTGCACCTGGCCAGGAGTGGCGGTGGCGGCGAAGGAGGAGGCGAAGCCAGGGATTGGAGCATTCCCGCGGACATTGACGCCTGCGGGGATGTGCGTGTCCAGGACATGCCAAGGAAAAAAACATTTAGGGAAGAGAGAGGTCGGGAAGGAGGGGGGTTTGGCTCATGGGTTAGGAGCTGAAGCCCTGGGAAGGAGGGGGTTTGGCTCATGGGTTAGGAGCTGAAACCCTGGGAAGGGGGGAGATGGGCCGGCGGCTTCAGTACTGAGGCCGACAGGCATGATTCACATAGTCCACATAGAGATGAACAATGCTGATATCAGAGCTGTTGCCGAGTGTGTAGCCGAGGACAGGACCTGCCTCTTGCTCACTGACTGCAATGCGACTACTGAGCCTCTGAACTCAGGCGACCCACCCGTGGCAACGTCTTTTCATGAAAACTGGGAGATGGAAAGGCGTTTTTGTAGCCCAGGGCCTTTGACCGCCACCCCACGCCCACGCTGCGCCGCAGGTCGCGTCGTAGTACAGTGTCGTCCTCTCCCCCATGAGGCGTCAAACTAGACGTGGCTGTTGATGCTGGGGCAGTGCCTTGCTCCGGCTGCGATGCACATGCCTTCACTGGGCTCTCCGTCTGCACGGCCTCGTCTGCGGTCAGATGCAGGACGCTGACTGAAGCAACAGCAGCAGCACCGACGACGGCATCCGCCATCTCGGTCGTTGTCGGCGGCGGCGGCGGCGATGGCGGAGGTGGCGGAGGGGCCGGCTGCTGCTGAACTTGATCAAGGTCAGCCTGTACAGCCGCGGCTAGCTGTGCAGCAGTGCTGGCGGTGAGCAGCACGCTGGGGGTCTTCAGACGGCCAAGGATACCCTCCAGATATGCCTCCGATGACGGAACAGCAACAACGGCAGCAGCGATAGGTGAGGCGGGAGGCTTGGGCTTCAGGGTTGACTTGGCAGCGTCTGCAGCGTCTGCCATGAAGTTCTTGACTGGAGTCGAGAGCTGCGTCATATGTGCCGGCGCAGTGCGATTGGCTACCGGCGAGCGGACGGCGATGACTATCTCCGCGGAGGCAATGGATGCAGGCGCTGCCTCAGGCGCGGCGGCTTGCGGACCTGACCAGGGAGCAGCGCCCTGCTCTATCATGTGAGTCAGGCCGCTTCCGGCAATGGCAGTAGCGCCGACGCCAGCAGCCACCACGCCACCATGTCCGCCCGGGAGGACATTGGGCCCAGCAGGAGCAGCAGCCGGAGAGACAGCGGTTGCCCGGCCAGCAGGCCGCGGTGGCAGATGGTTGAGCTGCGCCGCGGCGGCGCGGAAATTGAGAGAGGACAGCGAAGTCGTGACTCCGCCGCTCCTGCCTACCGAGTTGGGCCGCAGCGAGTTGGCGGAAGGCGGCATTGGCAGCTCCGTGGGGTGCGATCCAGCCACAGCCCAAGCCGCCGCCGCCGCACCATCCGAGCTCCAAGACTGGTGGACGGATGCAGTGGAGCTGACCAGTCCACTGACGCCGGCAACGGCAGCGGCAGCCATGTCCATCGAGCCGTCATATGACCGCCGCATCGCGGGTGCTGGCACGCTATTCTTCAGTCGCTGCGCAAACTGGCCCATGGCTGAGCGTGAAACCCGGACTCCCCAATTGCCACCATCGCCGACAACGGAGTGACTGAAGGCCGAGGCCCTGGAGTCCAAAGGCAATGGTGCAGCGGCGCTGGGCGGTAACAGAATGGATGATGCACCGGTACTGGTACTCGCCTGCGGATGGAGGCCGCGTGCTGCGGCGGCGGCGACGCCGATGCCGGCGCTGCTGATTTGGGATTGGCTGTGGGCATTTCGTGCGACGATTATCTCCGACGTGGAAGAGTTCAGGGGGTTGGTACGGCCCAGAGAACCCTGGAACTGCAGGACGCGACCTGGCGATTGGACTTGGGACTGGGACTGGAGGGGACCTTTAACTCCTGGACGCAGCGCTTGTTGCTGCTGCGGCGGCGGCGGCGGCGGCGGGGCAGGCGCCCGTTGTTGGACTGCAACTAGATGCAGGTGCTGTTGTTGCTCTTGCTGCTGTTGCTGAAATGCAAGATGTTGCTGCTGCTGCTCCTGGTGGCTTTGTTGCAGTAGCAGCAGCTGCTGCTGCAGCAACAATATCTGTTGCTGCTGCTGCCGGACGGCCTCCTGTCGCTGCTCATAAAGTGCTAGCTGGTCCTGGGGCGACGGCTTGCCGAGGAGGTACTCTGAAGGCAACGTCATCGAAATGGCTGCGGGTCCCGAGCCCACAGCCGCCAGCGACCTATCCGTGACGGCCGCCGCAGGCAGCGCCAACGGCGGCGGCGCCATACTAAGCGGCTCAGCTGCAAACGGCAATAGAGATGGGTTATGGACGCCGTGGCCCGTACCCAGGTCGTGGGAGTCAAGGGACAGCGGTGGTGCCTGCTCCATGGGGCCCCAGTTATGAGCCACGGTGTGCGGGTACGACAAATGTTGTTGTTGCTGCTGGCTGTACTGGTGGTAGTTCTGGTGCGGATCAAGGATGTCGGTACCCGCGACTGCGGCGGCACCACCTCCGCCTTCGCCGGCATCCTGTCTGTGCGGGTTTTCGTCGCGACCGCCGCGCCAGCTCTTGGACATGAGCTTCTTAAACGCCTTGGTGATGGATCCCTTGGCCTCTTTGGACTTCTTGCCCTTGCTGGCGTCGGCTGTGTCGGCATCCTCGGCGTCTTCTAACCCGGGGGGCTGCGGCTCGCTGTACCGCGCGCTCCACGCGTCGCCGGCTACACGTGCGGAGCGCGCGGACCGCACAAACATGCCGGCCAGGTTTTGTCCCCCAGCCGGCGGAGGCGCTAACACCGGCGGCGGCATCGGCATCTCCGGGTAAACTAGTTGCGTCGGAGCCGCCACTGGTGCCGGCGCAGGGAGTGACACGTCGGAGACATGTTGCAGGCTGCGGGCACGCATCGGAGCCGCCATCATCGTCAGGTTCGCGTCGGCGGAGTGCCGCAAGGTCGCACCGGTCGCAGAGCTGGAGGTCCCGCCAATGGTGGCAGAAGCTCTTTGAACCTGTGAATGCGGCGGCGGCGGTATCGCATGTGGTTGCTGCAGATGCTGGCGCTGTATGGAAGTAGCGGAAGCAGCCTGCATAAAGAGTGTGGCATTACGGGTCAATGTGTAGGGCGTGGAGGAGGCCGGGGCTGCTGGCGCTTGCAGTCCCGGTTGTGCGCCTGCGTAGGGGAGCGCGCCTGCAGACGATCGCGTGGGTAGCGGTGCCTCGGTAGGCAGCTGACGCTGCAGGCTGTGGGCGCCGGGCGGGAGGGCCGAAGATGCCACGTCTGCGTTTGATGGGGAAGATAAAAGCATGCAGAAAAGATGGCATTTGTTGCGTTTGAGGGGGCGCCATATTAGGATTGCGGGAAAAAGTGCAGGTGCGGTCGTAACACACTATGGCGACAGCTTTGGCGGGCTTCTGGTGGCGCGAAAACCTAAGCCAAGGAGCAGCTAATAGTATAATAAAGTTTGTGACATCTCAGGACTTTCGGCGTTAAAATGACAACTGCGATCCCATTGAGTCATGCTTAAGCTGCACCCCAAAACAGGTTTGCGCGCTGTGACAGTTTCAAGGAAAAATATCCCAAATATAACTTTGTTTTTTGTGTTTTAATGTATCCAAGCGGCAAAGCTACGAGTGCAATGTCCAGAGGACTTCTTACCTGGGTAACTAGCTGTCAGCCTCTGCTGCTGTGCCTCCATCTGTTGCAGCTTGAGCTTCAGTTCCTCCATTTCACGTGTCAAGGCCTTGACTTGGTCATCCTTCTGATGAGCCACGGCCTGGTAAGATCTCGCAAGTGTCCGCGCGGTCTTGTAAAGCCCATAGTATTCCGCCGCGTCAATTTGTTGTTGTTGCTGCCGTTGTTGCGTAGATGGTACTGCATTTCATAGAGGTAAATATTGCGGTTTATTACGAAGAGGCAGGTGAAGGGAACCCAAAGTGCAGAGCGACATTTCCCACCCCCTCCCACCCGATGTCTGTGACGCCCTCACTGTTGGTGGAGCCATAGTCCTGGTTCCAGCAGGTGGCTCCCAATTATTTTAGATTAATGTGTATGGCCTTTACACCGGCGACAGTTTGACTGGTTGCTCATCGAGGTTGTCCGGTGAGCATCTGCCAACGAAAGTAAAAACGTAGGACCACAACGTAGGAACGTATAGTTTCGTCTGTTATGAGGAAAGATTGACGCACTACAAGACAGCTTCGGAAAAATGAAAGGCACAAAATTGATTTCTTTTCAAATTATTGTACGGAGGCAACCGAAAAGTGATGCAGCTGTTCATGCATAACGCCAATCATTATGCTGGAGGAGTACAGAAGAGCTGCGTCAGTTTGTACCAAATTTTTACTTGTGGCCTGGAAGGGTGTTGAGTGTCCTGCCTGAGGGTAAGGTCTCCAACAGAATCAACTCCGTGAGCAACTCCGACGCCTCGCTTTCGATGCAACATCCAAATATCACATTTTAACACAAATGTATATTCGCCTGGCAGAATGCATGGCGTTTGGCCGAAACTGTAAGAATTCCTCCTGCGTTGGTTCTCCGCGACAACGCCAGCTCTGACGTTATTACCGGTTCTTGATCATGTTACATGTTAGTTCTGCAAATCCTGGGCATTGCAGCTACTGCAGCTGGCCCACGGCTCGCTGTAGCTGAACTATGGTGTTTCCGCGTGCTGCCTTTTGTCCTGTTTATAGAAGGTACCTGTCGGAAGCACTGGATGTTGATTGCAGTTGCCAAGTTTGCCAAATTTTCATGCAACCAAGAGTCCAAGGTCATCAAGGTTGGATACTACAGAATGCTATTAGGCGCCGCAAAACCCCTCCACTACTAACCCCTTTTAGGGATCTGGTGCAGCTTTGACTTCTCGAAGCGAAGTATGAGTGTATCGATACGCAAGTTATTGCGAAGGAACTGCCGTGGTGCGTGGAAGCAGGGCGCATGCATGCATGTGCCGGACCACAATACGGCAGGGGACTCCAAAAGCTTCTACTTGGGTCCCACAGGCGCATTGCTTCTCTAACTGCCGCTGTTCTGGCTATCACCATGAGGTGTGTCCCGCTGCTGGGACAGTGTCCTCTAGTTTCCCCTCACCCACCAACGGGTCAGTATCTTACTGATCGTCCTGTATTATTGGTCTAATCTTGGAGTACCCGTCTATGTTCTTATTCTCATCAATCGTCTGTGCCTCGTCGTATCCCCCACCCACACAGGGCAATCCCGGGGGTTGCCACAATGCAGCGGTCCCTGGTTTTGTCGCAGCGGGCCTCGTGTGGCTCTTCGGCCCTTGCCGGGGCCCTTGAGGTCCTAGGATTCGTTAACGGTGCAACACAGGTAACTGCCAGCACTATCGGCCACTAGTGCAACTTTCTCAATGGGTTGGTGTTGGGAGGGGGTTTCGCAGCCGGGTTGTTTTGCTACCAAATTGCGCTGGCGGTTGGCGGCTTAGCTATTGTAACGCAACACGGCAGGACTGAGCAATAAACTTAAGTTGAAAGCCGTTGTTGTGTGTCGGTTAATAAATGACAGAAAGCTGATTTCCCCAGCCGCGAGCCAAACCGCGCTAGCTGCAGGCTGTCGGCACGCCAGCCGTTCTGTTTCCTGCAAGTCCGCCGAAGTGGAAGATAACGCACAAACCACAGCAATGTGGTTTCCAGCGCGCGTGAAATGCGTTCAACGGAGTTTGTGTCTCAAAATTGTGAACGGACGTGAATGCCGCTAACCAGCTTACTCCTGGAGTTCCAACGCAAGACTGTCGACAGATGGAGCCGCCGAGACTTAACCCGATGGCAAAACGATATATCCCATTGGAAGTTGATGGACTCGTCCCCTTTCGTAACTTCCGGATCAGTACCGGTACTGCAGCTACTTTTGCTCCACAGCGCATGGCACCACAGCGCGGATGCTTGGTTAGGCGCAATTCGCGTGAGGGACAGGCGGCATGGTTCATAGCAACCCACGGAAGACCTAATGCAAGCATCTTCAGCTGCTGTCGTCGTCACATCTTTTATGTACGAAACTACGTACATGCATCAATGCCGCCGTAGTGCTCCCATCACGCAACACGGTTCGCCACCACACCGCATAAACCACGGGCGAAAGTGTGTCTCCAGCGGTGTATGACATGCACATGTCGAACACGAGCCGCGTGCACTTAACATGCCCATACGGTATGCAGCGTTATGCCCATACGGTAGCGCTGCATAAGTCAACAGACATACCCACAACTAAACGCCGTAGAGATTATTTTTACCCAGTCGTGAGGTATAGCTTACAACAGCATTAAAGCGTCGGGATAGTAGCCCCACTATTCTTGAACCATAGCTCTGAAGCCTCCACCTGCCAATACCTGCCAACTACCAGCACCAAAATTACCGGCAGCACTACTTAAGATCGCTTTACTGAGGAGACTCGACATCAAGGGCACGGGCCCTAGCAAAGCCTCGGATTATGCTAACTAAACGCTGAATCATTGCGCCTTGTACCCGTGGCCAGCCCAGACCTGCATGCCAGCTGTTCGAAATACATCGAGCTGAACTCTGCTCAGCTTTCCTCAACCTTCTGAAGGATTGCAATTGCTGGCACACCGGCGTTCCGCATCCTCAGCGAGCAGCACGGAGCACACAGCAGGGCATGCCATGCCGGTCCCGGCCCACCGCCCGCTGGCATTCGTCGCCCCGGCCCACCACACGCATCAAAGGACGAGGGGAACGCGCAGACAAAATATAGTAGGTTGCGAGGGGGCTCTCCGTCTGACTAAACAAGGCACACCACGCGTCGGCCACCCATCATAGCTGTTGACTACAACACTCACATACCTGCACGCTGCCCCCGGCGAAACACAATCTCTGCCCCTGGGGGCGATGCTCGCCCGGACCGCATCTGAACAACAGAAGTTTTTAGCTCAATAGCTGTGACCAGGGTACGCAGTTGCAGCCAACCCCTTCAGCAGCTTCTGCCTGAGTACTTGGCGGAAAGGGGCAATAGGTACGATTGACAGCGTCAGCACAACTACGACATTCAGAATCCATCAAACGGATATATGCAAGGAGCAAGAGCTCAGGACACACAATGGTATGGTACATAATCAGACGTTAGTCGAATCCGGCTCAATCGCCATCGTTCCACATCCTTTATCACTTGCTCTAAAGTGCGAGGTAGGATGGTGCTTGTAGGCGATCTGGCAGCCCTTGAGCCCTCGGCTCGTATTAGGGCGGTTTGCAGGTACGGG
The DNA here is from genome assembly GCF_000143455.1 of Volvox carteri f. nagariensis. Lineage (NCBI taxonomy): Eukaryota > Viridiplantae > Chlorophyta > Chlorophyceae > Chlamydomonadales > Volvocaceae > Volvox > Volvox carteri. Next base: position 1,700,490 of record NW_003307552.1, on the reverse strand, counting down.
GAACGCACCCACGACCATGTAACACACACACACACACACAACATCCAGTGCCCCTGTCTCATGGCATCGCGCAACTAGTTTTGCCATCGCCTGGCAACGCCATTCAGCACTCATCCAAAAGGCTGCATCATCCTGGTCGGCATCGCCGCATTCACGTGCGCATCAACATAACAGGCAACACCTATGGCACTGGTTCCCACGCAAACTAATCAACATACATAATAAAAACACACACACAGGACAGGTGCACCGCAAACAAACACAATGGGAACTACACGTGCACGTATCCACAACCCTGAAACGGCACAACATTGATGCAGGCTTGAACACCAATTCTCACCGTTTTGCTTTCGCCTTCCTCCTTTAGGCGCACATGGCGCGGGACAAATGCGCTTAACACGCCTGCTTTACGATCCTTGTAGCATTATCACCAGACACAACCCAGCCCCGTGCAGTCTACATAGGCATGACGGAAGCACGCTGGCAGCCTACGCCACGTAAAGGAGTGAAAGTCAAATGCCAACTGCCATCGTCACCACACAGCAGCTCATTCAAGAGTACATTCAAAGGAACTGATACAGCGCGCTCTTATATTTTCCATCGGAAATGAACGTACATCAGAGCTGTGAGGGCGATCTCTACTGTCGTCAGTATCCACCTCGCGAGTGGGCATGTCCACCGCTTGCCGAGAAGCCCGCTCCGCTTCCGGAGGGCAACCTCGCGGCCGTATTCGCGTGCGGCTGCGAGCTTATGCCGTATTGCCCGTCCAACATGGGATCACGTCCTCGGGGGGCTGAATAACCGGCGCCGGCATTGGTGCCTCCATAATGCGCGCCACTTCCGCTGTATCCAGTGCCACCACGGCCGCCGTTGCCCGCAGCAGCAGTGTTCCCGGCGTAAAATGTATTGCCGCCACTAGACGCCGGGGCACGGCCGGTGGCCGTCGACGGTGGACGAGCGTACGTGGCGCGCTGCGCTGCCGAAAGGCCGGCGTTACCGTGCACCCCATTCGTGCTGGAACTAGGACCGGCCTCAGCCATCGTGGCTGGAGCAGCCGTTGCGTGGGGCAACGCCAGCGGCCGCTGTTGCGCTGCGCCACTGGCGCGACCGCCACCAGCGGCGAGGCGGCCCGCAGCGCCAAAGCCGCCGCCAAGAGGGAAGTTGCGCTCGGCTTGCATACGCCACTGTTCATCGAACACTTCCGCCTCGTGCTGCGGGTTCCGGGCGCAAACGTGTAGGGTCGGGGGGCCTTGCCTTGTAAAGGCAAGCACATGAGGTCCAGCCCAGTCCCGATGTAATTTTTCTTGATCCCTCACGGCCACCGAACGCACGTAGAAGCCCGGCCGACAATGGCGGACAATCCCGCCATACCCTAGGCTCTATTTCATCCGATGGAACCTAATAATTCACGGTCGCAACTGAAGCGCCTGACTTTGTGCACCCATTGCTCTGACGCCCAGAAACAAATGCATTTGGCCTCCGAAAAAGCCATGTAGCACCCCACCCCATCCCACGCCATCCCTTTTCAATAATCGCTGAGCCAAATGCGGTCTACCTTTGCCTTCAGTTGTATGGGTTCTTCCGCCCCCAGTACAGTCTGCACATGTATCCAGCTCCTATGTTTGCTTTCCCTCATTGATGAGGAGTCGCCATATCCCTACCACATCCATTCTGGTATCAACACTCCGCCCCGCAGCCTTGTCTCGGCTCTCCTATTCTTGGACTAAAAAACATAGTTATGATCTTAAGATTTATGCATCACCCAGGGCCCCTCAGCGCCACCGCGCGTCAACATTCATGCTTCCATGCCTCTTCCTCACCTCACGCAGCCCCTGCAGGTCCTCCAACTGCTCCTCGCGGCCCGTTATAGCGTCCCGCGTGCGGACCAGTGTACGCTGCCGCCCGTCGCCCAGGCCGCGGCTGATAGTGACTGACTCGGTGCCGCTGCGGCCATCCCGAACTACCGACTGCGTCTCGCGCACCTGCAGGTGACGCAGCGGGCGACACATTGTGAGACTTTCGATGCAAAGGCAGGGAGGTGTTAAGTCTCAGTAACGGACTGAGACACTAATAAATGAGAATCGCGGCAACGCCAGTGCTGGCAGTCAAAGGACAGATTCTTAACAGGACAGCACCGAATACATCTAAAATTCAGCCGATGTGCGGGTGGGCAGATATACTAGCGAGACACAGCAGGACCAAGCGAGAGGCACACCCGGTGAAAGAACTTGCAAAATATTTCCTGCGCGATGAGCTGAAGAGAGAGTTATCATGCAGAAAGATACTCCACCGCCGATAACCGCCAGCGGGTAGCTATTGGATACTTGGGTGGCGACAGGGTTGCCCGTAAGTCGCATACCAGCAACCTTGACTCCCGATCCGTAACAGAGGGCTCTTGAGAGCTAGTGCCTGTCATTTCATAACTTGCCCGGCGTTCGGACTCTCCCCTAATCTTCAAGAGAAGCGACACTCCGGACCTACCCCTCCAGGTCCCACTCTCGTAGTGCGGGACGCCTGATAGGTCACCCCTCCAGGCCCCATGGTGCCATAGCTGCTGCTGCTGAGCATAAAGGAAGAGCCGCCGCCACCCATAGTGCCGCTGGTGAGGGCTCCAAACAGCTGGCTGAAGGGGTCTGTCAGGTGGGAGATGGCACAGCCGGACGAGCAGGTATCCGAGCGTCAGGCTTCTGTTCCATCAAGTCAAAACCACTTCTGACGACGATTTATATGGCACAAGCACAACAAATTTCCCGATGCGACGATGACTTTGTCAAACGACCCGTCCTAAAGCGCAGAGCCGTTCCAACTTCTGCAAATACGTAAAAAACGCCTCCTCTGAACAGCCCAACCCCATGGCTCAGAAATCAATCGCAACATCAATGCATCCCTGACCCGACAAGACACGCTCTTCCGCTCAGCCCTCTGGTGAGACGCACCCATGGGCGCCACCTGGGGATGTGGCATGGGCTGCCGCGGCGGGCTGTGGCGCCGCTGCCGCTGCGACGCGCGGTCTTGTGGCGATGGCTCTGCAGGCCATGGAAGGCGGAATCATGCAAGCCATTTCACTAAACTATCGGAGGGGAACGTGAATGGTGAACTGTGCAGCGACCGAAAAGAGCTAAAGAGCTATCGTGGCCAGAGGCATAGCCAAGCTCGAGCACAACCTCCCGACCAAAAGCCGGAAGTCAGGCGTAATATTGGACGCGACGGCGGTGCGTTCAGTTTGCGTTGCCGCTGCGAAACCTGGCCATGCGAGATAGCACTAGACCTACCGTCATCCGGCTCCTCCACAATTGGTTCATCCTGAGCGGTTGCAGTCATCTCTGCATGTCCTGAATCGTCTACCTCCTCAATCACGGGCTGCCGACCCTACACACATGGAACCCCTTTGAGCAAGCTGCCTGCCTTGCTCAGGAAACAGAGCAGCAAGCATACCCTTGCATATTGAGCTGGCTGGAAATTTTGATTCCCAGGCGGCCGAAGGCCCATGCCTAACGGATTTGCAAAAAAAGGATCGTTCAACATAGAGCTCATCATCCTGTCCACTTGCGAAAATGGGTCTGAAAAGAAGGGGTCATTCCCAAACAAACTACCGAACGGGCTTCCGCGCCCGAACATGCTGATGTAACAAGGATGTTGTGGGGATAAAATACGAGATATCGCAATAAAAGGAGAGTGCCTGTGTACGTTTGATAGTTACTGCCAATAAAGGAAATATCTGTAGATTGCCAAACTTTCTATTGATAGAAAATGTTCTTTCCGTACGGCGTATTCTGGAGATGGCTGCAGCTGGCGACATAGCACTTTGCATACTCGGTGTCACCTGGAAGAACGTTATACCTTGAAAATCTTGAAAGCATAGCATTTTGCAGTCGTAGCATTCGCTCATAACGCAAGCCGCATTACATGGACAGCTCTGGAACCTTCGACAGGCTGATGACACATGATGTGGGAATGTATGGCACCCGGGCCCTGGACTATAGCTTCTGCCTACGAGTAAGCTCCATATACGATGATCTTCATATGCAAGTCCATTTGCAGTATGCCGTGAGTCACCAAAGCACGTTGTAAGGTTCAGGTGGTTAATGTTGGTTGGTGGTAGTTTCTAGACCGGACCTATCCTAACTAAGGGCCGATGGCGCGGCCGCAATTCCCGTATGGCAATTCCCGGGAGTGCACATGACCTCGTTGGGCACAGCTATTTACGTAAGGATGAGAACTACCATTTTTGATCGTCAGGTTCAGCTGTCACCCGGAGCTGTTAGGATCATTCTTGCACACTTCCAAATGTTTCCGTTATGCAAAGGCATGTGGTGGAACACTTGACTACTCTATGGAGGTGTTTCTTGTCTAGGTGTTAAAGAGGGTACCGCCACGTTGTCGGAAAGGGGTGTTGCGGGTACGACCGCCTGCCCATACAAGAGGGCAGAGCAACGCAGATTACCCTAGTTACTTCGCACCCCTTGATATGAGTCCCCAGGGAATGTATGCGTGTATAATCCGCCTCGCCACTGTGTGAAGGCCTGCCGGAAGGCGGACAGCACCATCGTTAACGGTCAAATGGTGGTCACCTCAGGGTTCATTTACGCAAGTTGATGTACGTGATTATAGTATCATGCATATCAAACATGAATTTTAGGCATCTGGCGTACAGGAGCTGTTCGGACGCGGTTTGTCCGTTTACAAGTTGCTCTTTCACTACCCCGGCAAAGCCGTACGCCGGGACCTTCCCCTTCGGAAGCCTTTCGCAAGCCGCTTTTACTGTTATACTTTCAACCTTTACATGAGCACGTCCGTTACTGAGCTAGCTTGACACTTTGGTTTGAAGACGCAATCCTTCTTTGCTTGGTGATCGCCTGTTGGACTCCTTGTGCATAAATCACCTTGACACTTTCGACACAGCATCAACTAGCAATTAGCTAAGATTTTAGAGCGGCTCTGAACTTATGGCGGAGCAGGAGGGGGGGGAGCCCTCCTCGGCGATACAAGTATGCGTCCGGGTACGTGGCCATATTAAGTGTAACGTGGCACAGCTCTTGGTGGCTACTTGGATGAAGCCGCGTTGGTCTTTGGGAAGGCCGGCAAGTGGCTGTCTGTTGTCTGTATTGCAAGGTGCGACCCCTCAATCCGAGGGAACGCGACGAGGGTCTACGCGCTTGCGTCAGTTTTGATGAGGAAACAAAGCAAGTTGTTCTTTCGGTGAGCTATGCTATGCTGGCGGAAAGCTGGGCGTCTGTGGGTTAAGGCTTGACCGCATGCACTGCTGCAGGCGGTGGACAAGAATACGCTGCTGCAGCTCAGAGGTGCAACTGCCAAAGGGTATGCTTTTGATCGGCGATATGGTCAGGACATTACTTCCGATGCAATTTATGAAGACTGCGTGGCGCAGCTGGTCGAGGCCGTGTTCAAGGTATCCGAACAACCACGCTAAACATCCAACGGCCGTCTGGTGTGCATAGCTTTTTAAACTTTAGATTACGCATGATGCAGGGTTACAATGCAACCGTGCTGGCTTACGGCCAGACCGGCTCCGGCAAGACGCACACAATGGCCGGAGGGCAGGGCATACACGGTGTTGTCGAGGAGGGTAAGGTGGGGGGAGTAGGGGACTGCTATGCGCAACGAGGGCTACCGCTGTTTGTACTGAAAGCCTGCCGTCGCCGTGACAGGTATCACACCACGGGTTATCCGGCACATCTTCGCGCTCGCGGAGGCAATTCGCAAGAAGGAGAAGCCGGGAGAGAAGACGCAGGTGGGGGGATATGTCAAAATCAACGCGGTCGGGGAATGTAAAGCTGGCAGAGCAAGTGCCGGGTTGGCGAACAGCTCTCTAATATGAATAACTTGCTTCCTGAGGATTGCTAGGTTCCTCAAGCGGGGAAATGCAGCTCAGAAGGCCGTTGTTGCACGCATTCGTCGTGCCCCTATGTATGTCCCTAAGTGCATTGTATTCTCATGGCTACCTTGCATTATAGGTAGAAGCGTACGGCCTCGAGTTGTACAACGAAGATCTCCGTGATCTTGCTCTGGCGGGTGGACGGGACGAGACAGCAAAGGGCTGGGATGGAAAGGGAGGGAATCCGTCGGCTCTGAAACTGCAGGAGCGGCCTGTCGGAAAGGATGGACGCGTCGTGCCCGAGGTACGTGCGCGAAGCCATTGTAGCAGATGCTGCTTGATATTCGCTGACGCCTATACCCAGTCAAAGGAATGAATTATGCGATAAAGGCGTAATTTCTGGGCTGGGTCAGGGGTCAGGAATCTTTGGAGTTTTGGAGAGTGCTTGCACTAGCGCAATCATATTCATGGCATGTTTTATCCGTGTCGTGACCATCCATATTAAGCTTGAAGTTTGTCTGTGGCCACCTGTAATGGGATCCTGATGATGGGCCTTGACAGGTAATTGGCGTGACAGAGAGGGTCGTGAGCAACGCGGACGAGCTGCTCTCATTTTTCAATTTGTGCATGGAGAACCGCTCGACGTCGTCTACGAAGCTCAACGACAGGTAGTCCACGCCCCAGGTGTTGAAATTTGTGGCTAATGTATATTCAGATACGACATTTCAGCCCCTGGGGATCGCCATGGGATCACGCTGCATGCCTTTTTGTGCTTTACTCGGGTTCCTGTGTGGCCAAGGCGCCGCTCATCACATTGTCGACGGCCCACCGTTTCACTGCGTCAAATGTCACGCTTAAATTCAAATTGCTTTTCGTTATTTGGGTCATTCCAAACAGGTCGTCCCGATCCCACGCGATCTTCACCATTACAGTGCAGCGTACGATCGTGGAGGTGCTTAATGAGCTGGGAGCCGATCTCAAAGCCAAGGTATCGCTCGGACTGCCTTGGGTTATCTTGGGTTGTGCCAGTGATCGGTACGATGCCTGCACATTTACGCATTGGTCAGGCGCCTAAACGTGCTTGTATTGCGTTACTGCTGTGGTGCTGCATAGGTCCGTACCAGCGAGTTTACCAGCAAGCTGCACCTCGTGGACCTTGCGGGTAGCGAACGCGTGAAGCGATCGGGCGTCACGGGCAAAGAGCTGAAAGAGGCGACACACATCAACAGGTAAATACGAAGCAATGGCAGCCTTAAGGCCAGCTCCTAGTTTTGCATGCTCACAAGCAGCAGCGGCCGCAAGTATGCCAACTTTGGGAACAACTCGTCGGACGTAACCTACGACTGTTTCATGCCGGTTGACTATCGGGAAGATCGGGACGTGGTCCAGGCTTTAAAGAAAGAGGATTCCATGTGAAAGGCCACAAGCTACAGGTTTCCGCATTTCAGCTGTCATACTTAACGCTTGCGCATATTATGTTTGTGCCTTGACCAACGAATTCCGGTGGTTATCCTCACAGCGGTCTCCTGGCCCTTGGAAACGTCATCGTGGCGCTTGCTGGCGATGAGAAGGATGGGACTGGGAAAGCGGGGGCGGGGGAAAAGAAGAAGGCGACACATGTTCCGTATCGTGACTCAAAACTCACGCGCTTGCTCCAGGTACGTCGAGTTGATGATATCGCTGTCTTATATATGTGTATGTGAATTAATGCACCTTAAGCGCAGCGCTGCCTTGGTAAGTCCCATATCTCCTCAACTCGTGACGGCTCATTTGCCTCCACGCCCATGGACGCCAGGATTCCTTGGGCGGCAACAGTCTCACAGTCCTCATCAGCTGCATCAGCCCTTCTGAGTCTGACTTCGAGGAAACGAATAACACTTTGAAGTATGCCAACCGCGCCTGCAAGATCAAAAACCAGCCGCTACCGAACAGGTGAGTTCTCCATGGGGGTTTTGGTTCGGCTGTCCTTGGGATGTTGCAACGTACGTTGCGTGCTAATTGCCTTCGTTGGGGCCCATCATGATGAGCATTCTCACGTACTGCCCTGTTCAACCTCGTCAATGGAAGGAAAAGCACCTGACGAGTTTTACCGTGACACTAACGCTAGGTTCACAACGCTGGAGGAGGACTTGCTGCCGGTCATTCCGCAGGCCGGAATGGGTGCTTCGCTGGGCATGATGCAGCTACAGGTACGGTCTTGGTGATGCATACGGTCGTCAATCAAAGGGTCTGGATAGTTGGGAAGTGTATCAGGGAGTGCAGTTGGAGGACTTTTCCTTTGCGGTAAGGTGAACATCCTCATGGATGCAACGCCCTGTTTGCTGTGTAGGCCTTGCTTGAGGATCATGAGAAGCTGAAGGAGGTTCGCGAGCGCCGCGAGCGGGAACGCAAAGAGAAGGAGGCTAAGCGCGCTGCGGCCCTCTCTGCCCTACGAGAGGAGCAAATGAAGGCGAAGGGCTTCCAGCGGCTCCGTGCCACGCAATACGACGAGCTGCGTCGACGTCTTGCTGGAGGCGCGGCGGCTAGCATCCCTACGGACCAGGTGCGCTGAGAGTCCTTAATGAAATAAAGATATGGTGCACTGGAGTGCAGGGACGGTTCTGGACTTGTGTATCTCTAGTGTCTCTTGGAGCAGCAGCGCCGTGTTCTTAAGGGTTTTCGCTTGGATACGTGTCTTTCCTGCCATGGGTCTGCATGCGATGAATTGTTTTGCTAAGGTGGCGGCTGGTGTCTCTTTACTGCAGGTCATTGGAGATGAATTGTTGAAGGGATTCGGCACACGTCTACGGATAAGCAATCAAATGACCAATTCCGTGGACAGCCTGGGTGGTGCTGGCTCCGCGGGGCCCGCGTCAGCACGTCGGCCACATTTGGCACGACCAGCCAGCAGCCGCAACCGCGTTCCACCGACGACCGACGAGTCCCCCAGCGGCACGCCATCAACTTCACGTGAGTAACTCACATTTTACGGCAGTATGTGGCAGGTGATCCAGAACACGAGATCATGTTTATGTGCCAGAGGTGACTCACCTCCGGTAAAAATCCAATGGGCCTTGGGTTTTGGCGGCCGACATACGTCGGATCGACTGTGCTTAACATACGGTATACGGCACGTCTCTGCTGCTCAGGGTCTTACCAGGAGAAGATTGTTAAGAGCGTATTAGCGTAAAGGTGGTACGTTACATGCATTGCTAGGTGTGCAGAACGCAATTCATATTTCATTGCTCCTTGTTTCTTGCCTTTCACACAGGTCCACGGCCAGGTACCTCCACAGCGAAAGCAGTCGGAAAGTCAAGCTTCGCCGCTTGGCTGGCATCTCAAGAAGCGGGCACTGGAGGCGAGGGCGGGGAGGGAGTGGGCAGCACAGCGGGCAGCGAGTACGGTGGAACGGACGACTTCGTGGTGAGCAAGGTTTTGGCAATAAGGACTGTATTTGTCTTCACGATGGCAGTACACTACCACCGTGAAGACTACGCCCAAACGTTACATGGGCATCTCTTTCCGCTGATGTGTGACTGGGTGTTTGTCTTTGGCGCCTACTGACCTACCGCGTTGCAGGATGGCGATGGCACGGAAGACTATGCAGGCGGAGAGCATGGAGATGAATCGATGTTCGCTGATGAGGATCCATCAGCGGACGGAGCGGGTGGAGACGCGAACGGCGGCGATGACTCAATGTTCGCTGAGGAGGATCCATCAGCTGGGAAGGGCGAGGAGGGTAGCGCACCAGCGGCATCCAAATCCAAGTTCCGACGGGCACAGAAGCAAGGTGCGCGGCATAACGCTATTATCCCGTGCCATCCACAGGAGGTATCGTTTACTTTTATTAATGTGGTGCCGCAAGATGTAATAGCTACTTTCCCTGACCTTTCATATCGACTGGATGTGCCCACATATCGGTAACATATGCAAACGTAAGGCACGTGCAAGTTTGCTTGAGGACGTCAATGTGCGCAGTTTGCCTTACTCTCTTGCAGGGGTTGATGGTGCTGGTGGGCCTGCAGCCGTGGGCGGCAGCGAGGTCTCACTCACAGAGCTTGAGCAGGGTGCCGGAACCAGCGGCAACGTGGATGGCGTGGACCCGGCAGACAGCGGTGGTGTAGATGAGGGCGCAGGTGCAGATGATGGTGGAGGCTACGACTTGTTGGATGAAGGCGAGGTGCCGAAATTACTGGCGCGTTTCAAGGTATAACCGCGTGCGTATATATTGGAGTTAGGGTTGCGCTACTTTGATGTGGTACTCTGTCATGTCCTAGCCGGGCGTAGTGTGCAGCTGACATCTGAAAAATCGCTTACAAACACGCTGCTAAGGCCGAAAACCAACTATTGTTCGACAACCTATGCATAAGGCCCGAGGTTACGTGTGTACTGATGTCGAATACGCAGATGGCCTTAGCTACCCTGCTTTGCTTGTAAACCAGGAGTCATTCGTCTGGCCGTTGCAGGTGAATCAACACGACACGCTGGCGGTCTTCAAAGCCTGCACCAAGGAAGATTTCAAAGACGTCATAAGCCTCCTGCCGGAAAATACTCCACTCCCGGCGTCGGACAAGATGACGTACCTGCTCGCGCGACTAGAGGTGCGTATGTCACTGTGCGCAGAGTTGACTTCAACAGGGCTACCTACGTAGCAGTGTCTTAATGAGCGGCAGTTACGTGTTACAGAATCCTTGGGAAGTTGCTGCATGGGATTTGGGCCCGGGTTAGAGAGCCGGTCACCGCATTTAACCGGGCGACTAATCCATCGTAGGTCAACCCTGGTCGCGACATGGCAGCCGCATTGCTCACTGTTGCGACTGGCGAGGCTACGATGAAGGAGGCCGTTGGACCGGCCGTGGGCTGCCTGATGGCTACTTTCGGAACCAACATGATCGCGTCCTGCATCTTCGATTTCGACGATCCAGACGACCTCCGGTAAGGCATCGGTCAGAGGCATCAGCCAGAAGCCGGATCAGCCGGATGTGAGTGAATGCGTTACTTGTTGTAGCAATAAACCTTTCACGAGGGTAATGCGAAGCGCTCCGCGGGGGAGTCATGATGATTTGGAATGTTTTGGCACCGCCTGACATTATGAGCTGAAAGAACCTGTCGTGGCCTCTGAACCGCAGGTACTACGGTGTCGATGAACGTATCGAGCTGTGGGGCTTGCAGATTCCGCATACCAGCGTCCGTCCTGCGCTGGCAGAGGGCCTTACGGAGGAGCAGGCTCTAGCAGCTGCGGGTAAGCACAAGCGGATGTTTCGTGATTGTTTATTTTCTCCGGCTCGTGAACTGTGTTACCTACGTACGCAAGCTTCACCTTTCGCTTCAGAAGCATCCACGCTAATTAAGTTGGGCGTCGTCCGTCCTTGTCTGATAAGACTGATTCCCAACCTTGACACTCTTACCTGTCGACCTACTCCTGCAGAAGCCAGTAAGGACAACACCATCACGTGGAGCTCCGTGGACCGCCTGAATATGTCCATCGGCTTATTGTACGCGCTCTGCAATCACGCCATCGAGAATGGCATCCGCTGCGGCTTCTGCGTGCCTCGGCCCCAGCTGCTTAAACGCTGGATGCAGGTATGGCAAGGGGCTAAGGGAGGGCAAGGTTGGGTTGTGTGAGGTAACAATACATGATGTGTGAGGAAAACGAGAAGCCAGAGGCTGGACCCACAAAGGATTTTGCGTTGATAACACGGCAGCCGTGCCCGTAGTAGAGGCTTTTGGCCAAGTACCCAATTGTTCTCCCGTGTTTCGCTTACATGTCCGTTATGCAGGCTGGCGTCAAGATGGAACAGGTGAAGACCTCTCTCACGCTCATCTATCCTCAGACAGCGCACGATTATGAGTACTACCGCGCGTCGACCGTCGCATGGTTCATGGTCGCTGAGGTTAAGGCCAAGCTGGAACGTGTATTGGGCATTGTGCACTGATGGTTGCGTGTACCTAGCGCGCGTGTCGCCTAGCGCGCTTTTGTGCATGGAATTGCGTGCGCATCCAACCAGCAGCGCGCTTTCGAGGGGCGCGCTTCTGGCCTTCCTGGACCAAAGTTCTAGCTACGTATAGAATGCCGTTCCCTCGTTGTATATGACATAGGCAGGCGCGAATCGGCGGGATCGTGCGCTGTAGCGGCTGGTATCACGTCCAATACACGAATACCCGCCCTTGTGGTGAGCGTACCGCGTACCGAAACAAGGTCAGCAGTATAATGAAATGCTAGGCTGTGCGCCACCACGGTTAGCATCGATTGCAAGCGCATTCGTGACCCTTTTGACCCTCGTTCCGGCGTGCGGTGGCTAGCATACCCTCATTGCGCCGATTTACACCTTTCACTTAACCGTAGGTTAGTTCGTGACTTTGCATGATGAATTTGTACATTTTGCTAGGGCCATGGAGGCAGGAGGGCCGGTGGGTTGGGATTACAGAGATGCGCAGCGCGTATTACGCAACTTTAAAGCGGCAGCTATGCCCTGCACAAATGAGCTGGGGCTGTACGTTGTGGTAGTAATCAGGACCGAAATTTGCTACCTTCTGTAATACCTGGAAATAGCCGCGACATCGTGCCTCTGCTTCATTAAGTAGACGGTTACTAGTTACAGTGGCGCCCGAATGGCTCGTGTGCAATGCCCACCGAGCGCCAACCGCACAACCCTGTGTTGTTGTTACAGCGTGGGAGGCATCTGGGCCAATGAGACAGATTTGGAATGTCATATCTAGGATTGAACACCATACAGCACCATCCACCACTACCACACTGTACTACGCCAGACGAACTGCAAGTCCAAGGCGGTCGATTCTGCCTTCTAGAATCCCTCCTCATCATGTCACCCTAACATCCGTAGAGACAGAGGGTTCAGCATTCGCCACCAATCCAGCGTGCGAATCTTGGTCCATCAACTGTGACCTCAACTCCACATTAACCCTGTGTGCGATACACGGCCATACACGGCCAAACATACCACAGCGTCACTGACGATATAGCCTTATCTAGCACACAGTTGAAGTCAGGAAAGGCATAAAACCTTTAAATTTGCTGCTTGTTGGGTCCCTGGCAAATAGTTTGTCACACCCCTCGAAGACGGTATAGACTACCAGCCTTGGGGAGCGTGATTTGTTGCCGCGAACCCAGTAAGGCGCGCAGAGGGATAGCCTATTAATCAACCAGAGGTCGGCAAATAAGGCGGGTACTGCGGGTCCGTACCACAGTACCCGCAGCCGTAATTCGGCTCAAAACCCCGGCTGCGGCTCTTTAATGACCAAAAATTGACCAAAAGACGTGATTTGCAGCCTCTATTGCGGCCGTAGGGCCGCGCGCTGAACTTAAACCTGTGTTTGGCTTTGAATTATTTTAGGTTCACTGACCGAAATCATGCCCTCCCGCAGCCGTAGAAACCGATTTGCCGACCTCCGTACCCAACCTTTCCGTAGCTATTTGAGTCAGTCATTAAGGTGACGTGTTAAGATAACTTTCACGTAACGGATACCTGACTGAGACAGGACAGCCTAGGTACCGGCACGATCATTCCGACTCTAGCACAGACTCCTTGTGCCTACTGTTGCCTGTTTGGTACGGCGCAGCAGTAAGCAGGAAAGGAAGCGGACAGCTCGGTGATCTGTGGACAGACCGCCGACGTGCTCCTTACAGCTAACAAATACGTGCAGCAGCATTGATGGACTTCGTTTCATATTATGGATGCATTAGACGCCAAATTTTAGTGGATGGATGAATGTTACAAGCTTCAGCGAGCTCGTACGGCTCAGACGAACCCGGAGGCTCATGAACCGCTTTGACAATGCAAGTTTGGATGGATGGATGTTACATGCTTCAGCGAGCTCGTACGGCCCAAACGAACCCGGAGGCTCATGAACCGCTTTGACAATGCAAGTTTCAGTGAGGCAAAGATGCAGGGCGTGTACGGCAGCCGGGACAGATTCGGTTCCTTACAGGCGAGTGCCTCTTCGGGCCAGTTCTGAGGCCTTACTGTGCAAGCTCTTGTTCAATTCCGTTCTTTGAATGAAAAATAAGTATCAAATCCTAACCAATAACTTTTGTTGTTTTGAACCCCGGGTCGTCCTTGTCACCAAAGGCATTCCTGCAAAAGGTTTAGATAGAATGGTGCAAAGGAGCTTATGTTTTCGGGATTCTGTATGCGAGTAGAAGCTGTTGCTTAATCCCATGTGTACTGACGAAGCTCATGGGAAGCGCCTAACAGTAATGCCCCACAGGACTCGTTATGCGCAATTAAACTGGTTCATACCATACCTTGTAACAAGCTTATGCTTGTATTCCGCAATAACAACGTTTACCTCGCTCTTTTTGAATGGTCCTTTTAGCCTTCTAGCTGGAAATACTTCAAGTCAGCCGCACTGTTCCATGCTCAAAAAGCGTTTTATTAGAGCTAGGGCGTAGATGGATAGTAGCTTAGGTGGCGAGCGCACTTCGCCTGCCATGCAGGCTGCCAGGGCTCTGCTATTGACTGCATGAACGTACACCGCCACTTTGGGGATAGCGAACGCTTCATAACGCTGCATAATATCAGGTATTGTATCTGTGACTCAGTAAACTTGGCGTCCTGCTTTTTAATCACTGGAGTTAAACGTAAGGCCGATCAGCACTCAATTTTTGTGCAGCGTCAGATAAATTTGACAAAGATGGGCAGCTGCGGCTCCAAAGGCGTCGCTGTCGGAAATGAGCAGCACGGCACTACCGACTCAGCAGCTTGCAGACCCTCATCAGCAGGGAGTCCAAATACAGGGGGCCAGTTGCGGACAGTGGCCAAAACTGCCTGGCAGACCTCGGCGCGCAATTTAATGAAGAGCCTCAGCCAGAGGCGACAAGGAAGCTACCGGCAACGCAGCAGCAGCGCCAGGAAAGATGCGTTGACAGACGTCGACGATGAAGAAGTTGACAGTGCAGGCCGCGGCGGCCGGCTCGGTGGCCGTAACCGGTCCAAGCCTTTGCCGTCGCCAGCGCAGGCCAGCGCCAGCGCCGTCGCATGGCAACCCTCAAACGCAGATCCCGGGCAAAAAAGCGGTCAGCGGGGTCATCACCTTACGGACACAGCCAAAGTGGAGGTGGCCAGCTGCATGGAGGTGGTGGCCGAGGACGCCGAAGCGGGCGATAGCTGTGTCCGCAGCTTCCATGTACGCAACCAGGCAACGGATAGCATGGACGAAACTGAGGGGAACGAGGATCAGCCTCGTAAGGAAAGCCGTCAGCTGTCACCGGACGGGTCGCAGCGGCGGCGGAAGGCTGCCGGCGCCAGTTGCAGCTCGGGCAGCGGGGCAATGTCGCCCTTCTCAGTCACATCCCCTACTTCAGATGGGGCCGACTCGGATATGTGGCCGGTCGGTGGTCCGTCCCGAATACCACGCAGCAGCAATCCAGCGGAGGCTGACGGCACGATACTCTCCACATCCCCACGTGCTGCAGGGGCCGCGGGCAGGCTGCCGCCAGCCGACGGTGGCGGTTGGACGGCCCCGCCTCCACCTGCTGCTGCTGCGCCTGCCGCAGTGCCCACAGTAGCTTCCACGCCGCCGGGCCCGCAGCCAGCGACCGCGGTGGCAATACCAGCGACAGAGGCCGCAGTCGCCCCCGCGCCCGCTATGGGCTGTGGCGCTGATGCCGACCAGGCTCCGGCCGTCCCGGCCCCCAGCGCACCCACTGCCACTGCTGGGCCCTCAGAGACGGTGCAATGGGTGATCCGTCCTGGGCCCCCGGTGGAGAGCGCCTACGTGCTTGGGGACGTGCTAGGGAAGGGCAGCTTCGGAGTGGTGGGTGGGGCCAGGCTGGCGGGGGGCGGGGCTCCAGTGCACATGTTCTTGCGTTTCTTAGGCACTGGCGCATGGGGGGGGCCCATGTGTGCTTGCGGGTGGGTACGGGACCGTAAGGCATGGCTTACGATTTGGAGCTCGAGCTTGTAACATGCGGGGACTCCATCTCGCACATGGGTGGACACACAGCGGTGTGTGTGTGCGGCCTTTTTTCAACAAACTGGGGCCGGAGTGCTGTTTTGAAAGCTTCTGGGGCCGCGGGGTACTCTTGGCGCAAGAAACCCAGCGAGGCCCTGTCCCGCCGGCTATTTGCAGGTCCGCGCCGCAACTCACATTGCCAGCGGGGCCAAGGTCGCCGTGAAAACCATTCGGAAGTCGTTGCTGGCCGCCGACGACGTGAGTGCGCTGCGCCGCGAAGTGGAGATCTTGCATCACCTGTCTGGTCACCCGCACATCTCCCAGCTGCTTGGCGTGTATGAGGAGCCTAGCCAGCTGCATCTGGTGCTGGAGCTTTACCAGGTGGGAGGAAAGGGGGCTTGGGACTTGGGTTTTCTTCGGTGCAGGACTGTGTTAAACTTATGTGCTTTGTTAACTTATGTGCTTTACATTGGGTTTGCTCTTCTTCCATGGTTTGGGAAGCGGATGGGAAGGGGGATGAGGAGGTTGAGAGGGAGGGAGGGGATGGGGGAGGAGGAGCAGAACATTCGCCATCCTCCAACATTTTCCTCCTCCGCCGTTGTCCACATTCTGAGAACTCCTTGACGACCTGGTTTCTAGGCTCTGCCGTAGCGGCTGGGTGGTGGCTTCCCGATGGTGCTCCCTGAAAAGGTGCCTTATTACAACGTTCAATCAAAGTCAGTGTCCTGTTTAGAGTCCATACCTGCATTACGGCATTCTATCATCCTGTACTACGTTTACGCAAAAACATATGTTATTGAAGATGACGCGCCCTCCCTATAACGGCTTACCGCTCGGTTGCAATGGCTCCAGGGAGGGGACCTCTTTGACGCCATCATCTCAGTCGGTCGCCACAGCGAGCGGGCCGCGGCGGACGTGTTGCGTACCGTGCTCACAGCCATCTCCTACTGCCACGCCATGGGGGTGGCACACCGGGTGCGTGTGCATGCCGCTTCCCGAGGGCGGTGGAGGAGGAGGAGGAGGAAGGCGGTTTTGGAGGGGAGGGCGTGTTTGGGGGTATTTCCTGGAGAGGGTGTGAGGGTGGAGCCAGGCGGGGATGCAGGGGCCCACCTTTGCGTTTGTTTGTCTGTCTGTCCGTCTCCCGCTGGGTAATTTCCCCCCGGGCTCCCTGGCATTCTGGATCCATCGACTGGATGCTGGGAGGTGCATGGTGAATAGCACCGCGCTTGGCGGCGCCGTGTGGTTGGTTTCCGGTTGCTCTGTGCTCTTTGCTGCCTGCCCTCGCTAAGGCGCCGCTCGTCTTGCGGCTCCTCGCCCCCGCTAACATGAACTCGAACCGCCACTCCTCCCCACCCCTTCACCACTGCCATGACACCCCCCCTTCGTCTCTCCCTCACCGCCCCACAGGACATCAAGCCGGAGAACTTCATGTTGACCGCTCCGTTGCATCCTCTGGTCGCTGAGGCGGCAGCAGCAGCAGCCTCCGGAGGTGGCGGCGGCAGCGGTGGCGGCCAGGAGCAGTCTGAGGGTCTGGTTCCCTCAGCAGGCGGGGGAGGAGGAGGAGGAGATGACGGGTCCTTGGGATCCAAGTTGAAGCTCATCGACTTTGGGCTGTCAGTGTTCTGCACCGGTGGGTGGGTGGGTGGGTGGGTGTTTGCCTGCATGTGTAATACCCGCTGTGCGCCGGGGGGGGCTGGTGTAAAGGGGAGGGGAAGGTGTATACAGGGCCTGCTTTGCGAGAGGCCCCAGCCTAGAGTGGTGTAACAACGATGTGCAACATACCTCACGGCAGCTCCGGTAACACAGCTGCTTCGGTGCATAATTTTTTTCTGTTGCTTCTGCCCATTTATTGATATGACGATAGTGATAATGACGTCTTTTTCGTTACAAGCTCTTATAAACTTTATGAGTTTGTTATTTTACTGCCATCGGTAGCAGATTAATCCCTTTACGAATTAAAATTTTGAATTATTACTGGCATGTCGCTGTCGCCTCTTGGCACCGTGCCTCGTCGCGGCGGCTGCTCGGATCCTCTGGATCCAGACTCTCAGCCTCTGACCGACACCGTGGGTACCTCGTACTACGTGGCGCCGGAGGTGCTGGCTCGGAGCTACAGCCGGTCGGCGGATGTGTGGTCCGCGGGGGTCATACTGCACATCCTGCTGGTGAGACAGCTCCCGGGGGGTGTGGGGGGTGGGGGGTGGGGGGCGCCCTTAATGAGGCCGGCAGGGCCTCTGCCTAAGGGATTGCGGGAGGGCTCTGTGAAGATCTGCGTATATCTTCCACCATCGTCCACAAATTGCATCGTTGAAAAGGGGGAAGACCCATGCATATTGAATGTCCTTGCGACCCGTAATGTGACCCGCTGCTTTGTCGCCACATTCCGTTTTTACATCCTCGGCAAAAACGGGCTACGCCTCAATTGAAAATTCAACTTACTTAAAACCGTCACCCTGGATGTTCTCTGTCTTCATTGGTGTTGCTACCCCCACCACTTCCCAACCCCTGTGTTGCCAACATCCCCAGACCGGCTATGCGCCCTTCGACGGGCGAAATGATCAGGAAATCCTGCGGTCGGTGCAGGCGGTAGGCCGGGGTGGAGTGGGGTTGGGTGGAGTGGAGTGGAGTATTTGGTTCCGCCCGGGCGTCCGCGGCTTGAATTAGCGCATTAGGTGCGGGTAGGACACAGCACGTGCCTTTCGCCGCCTGCCCGCACCCTCACCCTGGGCCCACCATCGGGTCCATTGCTTGCGTGGTCATGCAGGTGTGTTCTTGCTTTCCACACGCAATACACACACACGCACATCTGCTGACCCACCCAAACCCCCAAACCCCTCCGCATTTCCCCGGGGCCCTTCTCCTGACTGCACCTGCCTCCCTCCCCTCCTCCCTCCCCCTTAGCTATGCCTTCTTTACTTCTGGGGCGCATCAGTCTGTCCTTGGCATTACCTTCACTCGCTCGCGTGGTTCGCCTTCTCCCCGCTCTCCCCCAGGGCAAACTGGATCTGACCACGGACCCCATTTGGCAGTCCATCAGCCGCGAGGCCACTGCGGTGCTGACCGCCATGTTGAACAGAGACCCCGCACAGCGGTGGGTGGGTGGAGCGGGGGCTGGGGGGCCCGTTTGTGGGTAAGGGGGGGAGACTTGTGTGTAGGGGGGTTTGAGGGGTTGGGCTCGGAGGAGCAGATGCCAGCGGCAATGGCCTTCACACACACACACACACGCGCGGAACCTGCTTGAGGTGGTAGGCAGCTGGGGTGGTGGGGCAGTCCATTACAGGTTGCGAATCGCTCGGCGCGCTTTGAGAAGGCGCAAAAATGTTTGTTTTTCTAGGTAACGCCGAACAGAAAGTTAACTATCGGCCAATTTTACTCTGGGCGAACCGTCAGAACCCGTCGTTCATCAGATAAATGTGAACCACCACCGTCTTCGCAAAGAAAATCCCATACTAACCCTGTGGGTTTCTTTGCTTTTTTTGCCCCCATCCCGCAGAGCCACGGCAGATCAGCTGCTTGCCACGCCCTGGCTGGGCCGTACTGCTTCTTCCTGTACGGCATCTGCATCACCGCTGCCGGGCGTAGTTTCGGAGCGCATGCGGCGCTTTGCCCGCATGAACTCGTTCAAGAAGGAAGCCCGCCGCGTCGTAGCCAGCCTTATGCGGCCGGAGGAGGTGGCGGGGCTGGTGGCGCAGTTTAAGGCGCTGGACGCAGACGGGGACGGAAAACTCAATGTGCAGGAGCTGCGGGTGAGTGAGGGCTTGGAGTTGGAGGGGGCTTGGAAGTGGCGGTAGCGTTGTTTCGCCGGGTCGCTGTTTCACCCCGGTGGCGTTAATACCGCCGGGACTTGGTGCCGCATTGCTTGTGACACGGACTGCTTCCTCCGTCTTGACGAGCCGCCCTCCCCCCCTACCATCCATGCTGCCGCTATCGGCCGCCCTCCGCTCCGTACTGTGTTGTGTACGGCATTCGGCGGCATCGACCGTGTCGGGTCGGGTCGTGTTCAAAGGACGGTCTGGCTCGCCAGGAGCTGCAGTCGCGGTTCCCTCTGGCGGCGGCGGGGGCGGGGCCGCTCCGTGAGGATGAGCTGCGGGAGCTTGTGAACAGGTGGGCAGGGGCGTGTGTGCTGGGGGGGGGGGAAAGGAGGGATGTGTCGATGGGCTGACCAGTACCAGTACCAGTACTATTGTAGCATTGTCATCACCGCCACCACCAAATATAGGAATGTGACAGACACAAACATACAAACATATTCATACATGCATGTTCATACATACACACACATACACACTCACATACACACATACATACACACATACACACACCTACCCGTGGTTCATAGGTCCGACCTGAACGGCGACGGGCTGCTGGACCAGTCGGAGTTCCTGGGGGCAGCCCTCCCCACCGCTGTCATTGCCAGGCAGGCGCAGCAGGCGCTGGCCGCTGCTGCCCTGGCGCGACCCGGCAGCCGGGTAGGCACCGGTACGGCAGCCGCTGCCAACACCCCCCTGGCGGCGGCGTTCGCACACTTTGACGCGGATGGTTCGGGCTTCATCACCCCGGACGAGCTCCGGTCGGCGCTGGCGGCACACCACCCGGAGAGCCAGGGCCCGGATATCGGGGTAGGGCCTGGGGTGTGCGTGTCACGGTCTTCAGGGTTTTAGAGTACTTGGGTCGTACGGGGTATCAGGGTATGTTACATATGCATGCTTGGTTAAGAGGTTCATGGCCTCAGGGGGAAAGGGACCGGGGCCGGAGCTGTGTGAGGCTCTGTGGGGTCCGCCAGGTGTGTAGCTCGGACAGGGACCGGGACGGGCCAAAACGGGTGTGGGATGTTGTTTCACGTGTTGGAGTGGTACGTGGGATGGGATGGGGTGTGTGTGGGTGGTGTAATGGGGGGCTGTGAGGGTCTTGCCACCGACCGGCGCGAACCCGAGCCGCGCGGAAAGTCGGCGCACAAACTGCCCAGTGCTGCGGCTACTGCTGCTGCTGCTGCTGCTGCTGCTGCAAGCAACCCCTTTAACCTCCAGCTGGTGTGTGCATGTGCGTGCCAGTTGTCCGTGCTGTTGTCCAGTGCATCTGCTTTGAAAGCTTTTGGCTGTTAGGATGGTGGGTGCATCCTGTAGTGTGTCTCATCGGAGGAGAGGCTGGCCTTGAGTTTGGGCCCCACATAAGCCGACTTAAGCACTGGTACCCGCTGATGCTTCATGTCTCCCCCCCCCCGGGGCCCCCGCTAACAGTCAGTTCTCTGCTTCTTGTATACTCCCATCCCTTGGCAGCAGCTTCACTCGTTCGTGGTTCGTCTTTCTCCCCCCCCCCCCCGCTAACGCGTCTCGCCCCGCCAGGCGCTGCTTTCCCGTGTCGATCGAGACGCCGATGGCCGCATCAGCTACCCGGAATTTGTGGAGATGCTCGTCCAGGAAATAGACGATCAAGACGAGCTGTACGATAATGGTGGCGGCGGCGGCCCTGCCGATGTCGCTGTTGCCGGGTCGAAGGGCTGGGGCGCCGGCGGCGGCGTGAAGAGCCATACTGACGGCATGGCCGCGGGTCAGGGTGGACGAGCTCACGGGCCCCGACAGCCCCAGGCGCAGGCAAAGGCCCAGCGGCACCGAGCTGGACAGAATATGATGGCTGCTTACCCCCCAGATACCGTTAGTACCGCACAACAACAGCAGCAGCTGCAGCAGCAGCGGCGCGATGGGGTTCGCGGCCGGGGTGGCGGAGCCAACGCCAAGCGGCGGATGCAGATACCGGCGGCCTGGGGCGTCGGCTTGCCGCCGCCGCCGCAGCAGCAACAACAACAGCAACTCCCGCCGCCGTCATCGCAAGCAGGCAGAAGCCGCAACGGGCAGATCCCTAGTACAAGTTTCATGTCGGCCGCTGCCGTACAGTCCGGCAGCGGCCGTCTGTCGTCATTTGACTGGTTTGATGAATGCAACAGCCGGGGCGGCGGCGAGACGTCTGCTGGTGAGATGGGTGACGATGACGGAGGCTGGATGCGTGGCGAAGCCCCCGTACCCACGGCGGCGGCGGCGTCAGCGGCAGCAGCATCCGGCGGCAACGCCCGCAAGGGGCCGGGGCCCGGGACCCAGGTCAACGGTGGCGGCAGCGGTGGGTACACTCCGTCACGGCTGTCGCCGGCGCCGCCAGCTGCCGTACACGCAGGTCTGTACCGAGCTGCGGAGGCGGCAGCGCTTACGTTGATGGCCGGCGGTCCCGAGGGCGAGTCGTCACTTCTCGGACAGATGAGTATGGGCCTTTCCGGCGCCAGCGCGGTGCCCGGCGGCGGCAGTGGCGCGGTCAGGGTCGGCGCATCTGGCAGGGGGCCTGCCGGCGCCGCCGCGAACCCCGGCTACACGTGCAACCGGCCGCCCGCACTCGTGATCCCACAGCAACCTGTCGCAGCCCGGCGAGCACGTCGGCACTCAGCGGCGGAGACGCTGGGGAGCGGGTACGGCTACGGGTGCGGGTACACCGTCAGCGGTGGCGGTGCCACCGCCGCCGCCGCCGCTGCCGATGTTGTCGACGGGCCCTTCAGCAATTTCCCGACGAGTCGTGCGGATCGAGCGCCGCGGATGTCGGAGGGCCATGCCCTGAGCGCGCATCACAACCACCACACGGGGGCTGTCAACGGTCCACGTCAGCATGCCATGCTTCATCCAGGTAACGCTGCCGCACGTGGTCCACCCGGCACCGGCGGCGGCGGCGTCGGTCCCTCACCCCTCGGAGGACCCCGCGCCCGGAACCGGCAGATGATGTACGGCATGGACGAGCAGCTCAGCAGCTCCGGCGTTTCCCCATCGCAGCGCGGCGGGCACCCACGCGGCGACCCGATCGCCTCCAACAACGCTGGACAGCACTTGCGCGGACGGCTTGGCGGCGGCGGCGGCGGTGGTGGTGGCGGCGACGTATCCGCGCCAATCGAGCACCTGGTCTCGCCCTTCGCCGGTGCCGCCGCTACCGGTGGCGCCGGCGGCTTCCGCCCCCGCGGCGGCGTCCTGCAGCCCCAGCCACCGCTAGGGCCGCGCGCTCTCAGCCCAATGGCTGCCGCATGCCGCCAACCCATGGACCTGTACGGCAACCCCGGCGGCAGCCGGTCCGTACCACACAACAGACGCGTCGCCGACGGAGGGTATTCTGATCAGCCTCTTGCGCAGCTCCGAATTCACGGCGGAGGCGCCGGCGGAGGCGTCATCGCGTTACAGCATGAGGCGGCGGTGCTCCCCCCTGGAGCGTGCGCTGAGGACTACTTCCCCCTCAGCCCCACGGTGGCGGCGTCACAACACGGGCGGATGGTCGCCGCCACCAGCCACCACCGCCGTTCTCTCCCGTCCGGATTACCAGCTGATCTCCACCAGCATGAGCACCACTTCCAATACCAGCTACAGCTACAGCAGCAGCAGCAGCAGCAGCCTTTAGCTCCCTTTGCCCCCCAGGCCGGCAGCCATCGCGGCGGTGGTGGTGGTGGTGGCGGTGGCGGTAACGGCGTGTATTCGGAGCCATTGCCATCCATTAGCGGCGCAATGGGCCGACGGAGTGGCGCCGGGAACTCGCCTGAGCGGGGGGATGGTTTGGTGCTCCGCGGCTTGATGCCCTCCTGGGAGGAGGAGGAGGAGCTGAGCTGACCTGTAGGTTGTCGGCGAGAGGCGAGAACGGTGCAGGATGTGGGCTTCAGCCAAGCGGCGGGAAGGTGCTTCCACGTCCCGTGCGCGCCTTTTTTCATCTGCGTCGTTTGCATAGACAAGCTGGGCCCCGCGTACGCTAATGTGTCTGGACTTGTTGAGGACGGGGGCTTAAGAATGCGATCATTGATTGGGGGTTAGCTTTAAGCTATTGGAGAGGCTGGTGCGGTTGTTTATTGCGCGGGAAAGGCAGGATGAGTGTAGGGTTTCGTAGCAGTGTCGCTTCATTCGCCGCCCTTCCCTAAAGCTTACGCAGCTTTCCCGGGAAGGGGTAGAGGGGAGAGGGACTAGTTGGCAGAGGACAGAGGGCAGGGGGCGTTGCTGCGACACGCACACGCATGGAAATAGCACAAACGCGCGTGCGCGCGCGTGCACATTCACATGGCCGCCATTCGGCGCGTCCTAAGACGCAAACAACAACCGTCCGCAGCAATGCGCCAACACTGCTAACGTAACGATGGTAGGGCGGACAGGCTAGGCTATAATGGCTTTCGGCTAGGCTATAAAGGAGCAGCAAAAGCTGGGAGACTCCTGTCCCTGCGGAATTTCGCGCCAACACGGCCCGTGGTGGGCAGCGGATGTCAGTGGGAGGGGGAGAAATGCACGTGATGGAGCAAACGAGCAAGCGTGTCTTCAGTTGCTGAAAATCGGAGTGTGGGGGGGTGGGGGTGGGGGGAGCAGGAGCACATGCGCGATTGCAAGTTTGCCAGCAGGAGGTGGGGGTTGTCCGTAAGTTCTTGTAGTATGTTCCTGGACTCGCGTTCCTCGTGTTGGAGTTGCAATGGCGGTGGTAGGGAGCGGTGCTCTTCCTGAGACTGGCATGTAGCAGTGCCGCTGCGGTGTATGGAGGAGCGAGTGCCGCCATGAACTGGATTTTGCTCTTAACAGGTTTGATGTGTTCGAGCAACAGCAGCAGTTAGCAGCAGGAGTAGCAATAGCTGTAGCAGGAGGTGATGCAGTAATGATGCTCATGTTTGGTTGGCGAGTGTGAACATGATGAAGCAAGGGGCACACCTGTTGGTGGTCGTGTGGTGATTTGCCCGCTT
Organism: Volvox carteri f. nagariensis; assembly: GCF_000143455.1. Classification (NCBI taxonomy): domain Eukaryota; kingdom Viridiplantae; phylum Chlorophyta; class Chlorophyceae; order Chlamydomonadales; family Volvocaceae; genus Volvox; species Volvox carteri. The sequence continues at coordinate 1,676,032 of NW_003307552.1, read as the reverse complement.
ATAGCGCTCTGCGGCGGTTGCGGCGGCCGATGTGTCTCCGAGTGATGTCTGCCCCTTATTGGCCAGCAAGCACGCAACCCATGGTGTTGTTGCTTTGTTTGTGTTATTGTGCTTCGTAGTGTTTATAAACACCGATCCATAAGGATATGGTGTGCATGCATGGTGTGCATGCATGTATGTATTTATGTATGCTTGTAAAAACAATGTTTTTATAAGTATTTTGTGTATATGTGGTGGGGGCCACAAGCAGGAGGCGTCTACGCGTGTGGGCTCGTCCTGAACGGCGTTTAGGGTTGTACGGAATGTATCATAGGTCCACGGGGAGATAGAAAGAGGGGAGGGGAGCGGGGACACAAATGCAATAGCACATGCGCTGCCGAGCACCGTGCACGGCTGCGGTCGGTCTGCAGCAGCAGCGGTGGGCCGCCTTAAGTGTTTCACAAAATGCCCTTGGGCCGAACGCCGCCACCGCGGTACATGCATACATACATACTCGCATGCATCATCATCCGTCTTCTCGGCCTTCCATTGCCTCGGCTCGTGGTTGAAGTCCCTCGTGCAGCCCCCCATCCCCCGTTATTGGTCGAGTTGACTGAACTCGACTAACGGGCAGGTGCCTGTCCTGACCACCATCTGACAACTTATGTGACCCGAGGGAGCCGCCCTCGGGCGCTTTGAGGGAGCCAGGATTTAAGTCGCGGAATTTGGCATGAAAGAAGGGGGCGTGGGGTATTTTGCAGTCTGTCGGTTGCTGCTGCTGTGCCGGGGGTTGGGGGGAGCAGTTGTGGCCTTCTGGATGATGATCTCCATGCGGCCGTGCTCTGGAGTGTTGAAGACTGCGACAATGGTCGGCTGTGTGGTGTCGTTTACCGCTACGCCGGTAGTAGCAGCGGTAGCAGTAGCCGTAGTCGTGCTCGTTGGAACTCAGTTTGCGTTGGGAAAGAGGCGGACAGGTGGATAGGCAGGCAAGGAAATGGTCGCATAGCACTGGCGACCGGGTGGCCGCCGTCCGGCCCCAGGGGGGGAATGGCCATGCTCCACTTCCGGTGGCTGTGTGCTGGGGGTGGGGGACGGAAGAGTCGCGTGACCTGGTAAGTCCACCGCGGTGATAAACATGTATAGCTGTTGGAGATAATAGGTTTTGGGGAGGGGGCGGCCCGGACAGCAGCTGCACGCTTAAGGGCGCTGATCAATAGAAAATGTGTACAGGAGGTGTTGCCGGAGGAAAGCCGGGGTCGTGTTGGCCTGCGCCGGTTGTATGCCGGGTTTTTATGTTTTCGGCTGGTCGGTGTGAGACAGGATGGGCAGGACAAGCGTGTTGTTATTTAAGTGGAATTTGATCACTCAGGCGTGACGATACCGGCGACATACTTTCAAATTTTGGGCTGTGTACATCGGCATACCATACAACCTAATGTATACTACACGTTTATGCACAATCAGACCGACGGACAAGCTGTGCTGCAATGCGTTCTGCAAAATTACATACTGCGCCGCGTGCCGTACAAGTGATTGCCGCGTATTTTTGCATGTGTCGCGGCACTTATGACGATCAGGAATGGTACATGATGCTTGGAGATTGTTTCCGGGGCAAGGACGGCGGACGGACCGGCTTGACCATTATGAGACGAGAAGCGGCGGGTAAGAGTCGCGAGGTGTGTTCTGTTCCCACCTGCGATGGCTGAGACATCTGAGCCTCGTGCTGAGGAGGTCATAGCTCAGGCGGAAGGGGTGCTCCTCTTAATTCTAAGAACTATTCCGCCATGGACCCATTTTTGGGATTTTCCCACATCCTTGGGCGACGGAGAGCGCACACGCACCAGTTGACGCAGTGTGGGTCACGAGTGTTCCAGAAAGCGGGGGCTGCAGAGGCGCCTTGTGCTCTGGCGGGTGCCTCGTCCCGTCTTCCCACGCACTTCACGGAAATGGATATAGGGCAAAGCAGCTCAAGGTGACACAGGACACGTTTGAGACCATGTAAATCACCCCTACGGCGGCTTGTGGGTTCAACCGCAGTGATTGAACCTCCGTTGACCCCAGGCAGGAGCAGTTGAGCACCAAAAGGCCGCAGTGTCCCCGTAGTACGGCATCACGGTTCAACTCCAAAGGGCGCGCACTGCCGGCCCCCCCCCCGGGTCCGGCGCTTTGCTGGTTTTAACAAGCAAAGCGCCGGACCCCAGCCGGTTCCTATTACTGTGGTTACCATTCACCGGTATATCAGTGTCAACACATTACATTTCCAACACACTACAGGCATGCGTCCGGGCAACCATCAGCCAGTCGGTAAGGGGCTAAAAGCCGCCGGGAATGTCGAACCAGGCAGCCCAGCTCCGCGCCGTCGCGAGCAGGCGCGAGTTTTACAAAACAGTGGCACCAGTATTATACCGTACTGCAAGCCGTAGTGTGCTTCCACTGCCGAGCGGGTGCAAATTTTCCCCGCCAATCGAACTGCGCCATCACCCACCTGCCTCGCCAGTGCGCCCTGGAGAGCACTGGGACCTCCACAACCTCCTCCTCTCCAGCCGCCCAATGCAATAAATGGCCCCCTCCCCCCCCCCCCACGTGCAACCGCCAGCACCACCACCACATCACCACACGGACGCCAACGGAATTAACTAAAAAAACGTAAGGAACCGCAATGAAGTTGAAGGCAATGAGGCCGTTAGGCGATAACGCAATGTCGCGGGAGGAAATCACTGCGCGTCGAGACCGTCCACCCCAGGCTGCCCTCCTAGCCAACCAGCCAGCCCAGCTTCATGCGGATTCCGGAACCCTAAGTGCCTCTCCCGACCGGTGTCGTCGGGCCCCTCCTGCCTTGCCGGGCCCCTCCCGAACCCCACCTACATGCAGCGATGTGACACCCCCGCTTAGTCGAACCAAGCCAAGCCTGGATATGCTTTCGACGTTGGTATATGATCCCCTCCCACCGCAAACCCGAGCATTCCACCCCTGCAACTGCTTTACCAGACACCTGCTATCTATCTATATAGCTGCCAGGCGGAGAAGAAGAAGAAGGAGCAGAGGAGGTGCAGTGGTTCGTCTACCGAGCAAGGTTAACCGCGCACTGCAGGGCGCGGCCGTGGGCCCCGTCTTTGGACCTCCTCCTCAAGCCTGGTGCGGGACGGTGACGGACGGACAATCAAAAGTGGCAGTGACGGTGGGGAAGCCACGACTCGGTTCCCCCCAGTGCTCAAGAGGTCGTCGGCAGCCCCAACACCAACCACAGAGACCTGCTTGTAAAGCGCCGAAAAGACCCGACAGGAAAAAAAAGCGGAAATCAGCGACGAGCCGGTGGCAGCGGCGGTGGCGGAGGAGGATGGGGGAGCGATGGAACAGCAATCGCGCAACACCTCCTCACACACGCATACACGCACACACACGACTACAACACACGCTGGTGGTATCGCCGTGCTCGTTACCCTCGTGCTTCATCTCCCCTCAAATCACCCTCCAGCTAACCCCCACCCCGTCGTTCGCCTCCAACACCCACACCCTCCCAGCCACCAGCCAATCAACCAGCCAACATTGCGGCCCAGCTCAGTTCCTTCCCTTCCTGTCAGGTAATGAACAGCGGGCAGACCGACCACCACTACAAGCGCCCAGAAAAGGAGAGCGAAACGGCAACTAGCGGCTCTGCACGCCGCCCCATGCTGTGTGCATGTGTGTATATGTTATTATATGTTTGTCTCTTCCTACCCCCCAACCCCCCGCCCCCGCCCGACACCCCCCCTCATGCGGTGGGGAGTAGGCCCCTGAGCTGCTGCTTGGTGACCTCGGACAGGTCGCGGGGGAAGCGCACATCGAATTTGACCACCAGGTTGCCAAAGCTGCCCGGTTCCTTGGTGATGGGCATACCCTTGCCGCTGCGGGGGGAAGGGGGAAAGACGAACCACACACGATTGAAGCTGCTGCCAGGGGAAGGGGGGGACACAGCCAACACACACACATACACACACATACATGCGGGGATTATAACCACCTCCCAACCAACCGGACAACTACCTGACCAAGCGCCCCAAACCTCAAAAGCCGAGTGAGAGATAGTCCCATAGCCTTCCCATAATGCCCCTTGGGTTCCATGAAGCACAGTCTGCCGTACAACCCTCTGAAATACCGTACCGCAAGAATTTGGTTTCCCCCGGCCGTATCACGTCTCTGACTGGGAGCTCAATTGTTGACCCGTCGAGGTGAGGGATCTGCCGGTGTGTGTGGGGGGGGGCCGGGTTCTGTAAGGATGTGTATGTATGTATGTATGTATGTATGTATGTATGTATGTGCGAGTGAAGAGGGGAAGAGTGTGACGGGAAGGGGAGGTGTGTGTGGAGGCGCGGACGAGCGTGCGATATGATTCCCCCCGGTAGCTAGGTAGGGGGAGAGGGTGGAAGAGGTTGTGTATGTGTGCTGCACACAAGCACACACATCGGTATCTATGAATACATGTACACACATCGAGCCTGCATGTGCTCTGTGTTCAAGCCAAGTAAGGTAACCCCCACGTAAGGTCATGCATCTCCAGATAATGCGGCGGGAACATATGAAGCATGAGGAAGCGGGAACATAAGAAAACGCATTAAGGGCCTTGCGGCGGTTGCGCTGGGATATGTTCGCAAGTATGTACATCCGCGCGTGTGTGTATGTGTGTATGCCCTCACACCCCGCCCAGCCGCCCAGACCCCCCCTCACTCGCAACGTTGTACCGCACAGCGCGTCCGCCAAGGACAGTACGGCAGTGTAGTACAGGTCGGAGCCCTCCCGCCGGAAGTGCGGGTGGTGTTTCTCGTCCAAAACAAACACGATATCCGCGGGGATGATACCCGGCTCCTCATCACCTAACGGGGGCCGGGTGAGCCCGGGGGGGGGGAAAGGGTTTGGCAGCGGGCGAGGATGAGAATTGGGTGGATGAGTGGGTGGGGATAAGGGAAGGGGGAATCACGGCATTGGGGGAGAGGCGTGGGGTATGTGGTGGAAGGGTGTGAAGGGGAGTACCTCCTAGTCCCACCCCGCCGCGCGGAGGTGTCGATTGAGGTCGTTCCTTCCCGTACATCCCGTACACCGCGCCGTACCTCTTTCTTGAAAGGTGATTCTCGTCCCCTTCTTCCAGCCGGGTTTCACCACGATCTCCACAATCTCCTCCGCGGGCTCCCCCCGCACCTTGCGGTTGATCTTCATCTTCTTGCTCACACCGCTGTACAAGTCCTGAGAGGGGGGTGACACACAGAGAGACACATACATACATACATACGCGTAAAAACCATGCATGCAAGTACACATTCACACCAACATAGGGTGCGGGAGGGGGAGCAGTGTGGCGGGGAAAGTCGACTTGAGGGGTGATTGACCGGGTTGACTTGACGACATTTCCACCGCCCCACAGCCCGAACACTAGGTGCGCTGACCAGCAGACCCTCAGCACCACTACCGGCATTATCTGCCCACTCCCAATGGAGGGGGGCATTTCTCCGCATTGCCCCTAGGGCCATAGAACCACCCGCCCCGTGTCCCAACACACAAACACACACGCGCGCGTCCCCCCTAACCCCGACTCCTCACCTCCAAAGATAGGTTGAGCTTATGTTCAATGGGTTTGGCCTTCGGAGGCCCAGCAGATCGCCGCCCCCCGCCCATTCCCCCCATCCCCCCCATTCCCCCCATGCCGCCCATCCCCCCCATGCCGCCCATTCCTGCGGGAGTTCGAAGGGAAAGGAAGGAAAGCGCGCAGAGTGGTAATGGTACGGTACGCCCGGTGCTAGCGGTGGGAGAGGCGAAGAGGAGGAAGCGGAGGAGTCATGGAGTGAGGGGGAAGATGGGGTGTGGGGCGGAGCGCCGTCCGGCACGGGCTGGCCATGGCACGGGTATGTGTTTAATTTCATTGTATGTATGTATGTATGTATGTATGTATGTATGTATGTATGTATGTATGTATGTATGTATGTATGTACGTATGTATGTACGTATGTATGAGGAGAGCGGTTCAGCCCAAGTCGACAACTGAAAGCTGATGGATGTACGGAAAGGAGCCACGTAATGACGCACGGGACAGAACAAATCAGATTAAAAACGCAGGCATGGTCATAGGTACCCACACGTAACCACATGTACACACACGCACGTGCAAATATGACTCCCCCCGTCACTTTTCAACCTAGTTAATGTTCCTCCTCCTGACAGCCCCCACCACATGCCCGGCCCCGGCACACCCATGTCTTCCCCCCCCCCCCCGCCTCCCCATCCCATGTGTTTGCCCCACCGGGAAATCCCCCCATGCCGAAGGGGAAGCCGCCCATCCCGCCCATGAAGCCGTCGTCATCGTCTGCCATGCCAAAAGGGCTGCGACCGCCAAACAGCTGCGGAGTAGCCGCATCACGAGCAGTAGCAGTAGCAGTAGCAGCGTCGGGCGGTGAAGCGCAGGCGGCCGCGCCAAAGGCGGGGTAATCGGCGGGGGCCATACCCGGGGCGAAGGTGGGTAAGATTATATATGATGCGCGGAATGTGCGAGTGTGTGAATGTGCGTGTGCGGAAAGGAGTGAAATGGAAAAAGGATAGAAGGGGTCTGCTGCGCTGTGCTGTGCGGGGTACAGTGGTGGTGGGGGGGTAGTCACAGGAATATGCACCAAGTTATACGCCTAGCTCCACGGCACAGGCAAGGGGTGGGGTAGGGACGGCGAAGGCCCAAGGGACCCCCTGCTATCGTGTATGCATGTGTGTGTGTGTGTGAGCCCCTACTCTGGGGAGTTGCGTTACCGACTGTTAGGGGGAAGGGGGAGTGTGTCCCCGTCCCGTGCGCACCTCGGCAAAGAGGTCCTCTGGTCGGCGGAAGCGGCTGAAGTTCGCACCACCCCCTGGACCCGGACCCCCGCCCATGCCCGCCTTCAAACCCTCCTCCCCCAGCTTGTCGTATATGTCCCGCTTTTGGGGGTCGGTTAGAACCTGAAGGGGGGAGGGGAGGGGGGGGGAGGGGAGGGAGGGGAGAGGGGAGGAGGGTGTGGGGGCAGAGTCGTATGCGTCGCGGGGTGGGGAAGGGAACGAGGGGAATTGGAAGAGTGGGAAAGGGGAATAGGGGTGTCGGAGAGGGAGAGGCGAAGAGGGAGGAGGGGAGAGCAGACGACGGCTGTTGGCCAGGATGAGTGAATGGTAGGGAGGAGTAATCACATGCAAGGAGCAAGGAATTTTGGGAAGGGGGGGTTCGGAGACTTCAGTGGAGGGTTGCGTGCTTGCGGGCGTTTGCGAAAGTGTGCCCCAACCTTATATGCTGCGCGGCGCCACCAGAGACGGGTATCGGCCACCAGGGCACTAGCTCACCTCATAAGCCTCGGAAATCTCTTGGAACTTTTTCTGCGCCTCATCCTTTCTGTCGGGGTTTTTATCCTAAGAGACGGAGGATGAGGGGGCGGGGGGAGATAGTGGTGTTTTATTTGGCGCCGGGCCCCAGGCACGTCCCTGCGAGAAGGCCTAGATAGACATTTCCTGCATTAGGCGCGTGGAAATGCAAAACCCGTTCCCAGTCCCCACCATCGGAATGTATCAGGTCAACGAATGTGTTACTTGCATCCCACACAATCTCCCTAGCCGCCTTTGCTGGCTCTAACTGCAGGATCCATGCCGCCACGACAACGACGCCCAAGCTTACCGGGTGCCATTTAATCGCCATCTTACGATAAGCTGTATGGAAAGCAAGGATAAGTAATTTGAGCCATTAACGTTTTGGAAACTCTGCCCAGGGGATGGGAAACAAACCTTTTTTAATCTCATTTTCGTCAGCTGTTTTCGAAACGCCAAGAATGGCGTAGTAATCCCTTCCCATCCGTAGTGTCCTCCAAGTTTACAGCGGTCGCTGAAAACACTTTGGCTAGAAAGGGAGCCAACGGGTTATTGCAAAGAAAGTATGTGGGTATCACAGAAGTCCTAAGAAACCTGTTACGCTTTCTTCTCGGAATGAATGCTAGCACAAGCCTGTCTGCAGTTGGGATACGTGACAGACTTCGTGTTACCTGGCGAATACTCGATATGCACGTCTGCTCAAATCCAGATGAAGAAAGATAACTACCTTTACTTATAACCTAAACGCAACAATAATGGTAGAGCGTTCGTTTGTACTTCTGCGCAGTTTTGGTCAATCAAATCCAGACGCTTCCGAACAAAACACCACAGATCCCGCAGAATCAGGCCAGCATGACACCGCAATCCAAGCATTTGAGGAGAAGCATATTAAAAAGTTTAACAATATGGGCGGAGGACAACTGGCTGACCATGCAAGTCCTTTTACCTATGCCATCCCCTCACTACCCACGTGCTGTGACAGAGTGGGCGCTTGCAACTCCTTGTCAATGCACACTCTCTCTTCCGAGGGCACATTTTTCCCTAGATGTAAACGTACACTAGCTCCATCCTGCACGTTCAAGTGCGAATGCCGTACAGATGCTTCGTCAAACTGTTGAGGGTTCGATCAGTGGAGGGGGGCCATCCCCACAAAAACGCAACACATGCCAAGTCTGCAGTCGTATGCCGCACGCAGATCAGACCACACAAGACGCTTCTCCGCCCCCCTGGGCCCTATGCTCGCCAGCTTTTGCTGTCATACCATCGCACCGCTTACTGCGCTGAAGTGCCTCAGCTCCTGCCCGCTTCCTGTCCCAAGCATCCCAGCCCATCTCCCCGTCTGCTGTGCGATCTTCCAGCTCCCCGGCGGCCTTCCCCCCTCTGAAATGCCGTAACAGTCCTCTTCCTGCTTCTAGCTGCTTGCTAAGCGTACTGCCAAAGGCTTTCTCAAAGTCTACCTAAACCGCAATTAGCAGGCGAAGCTCCGGCAACAGACCCGTGTGAGGCGCCGCTGGGCGATACAAGCTTCTGATGGGTTGGGTGCCAAAACCTTGAACTTAAAACCAGCCTACGCTCGGTGTCTCAACTCTGCGTTCCTTCCGGCTTGGACCGGCGTTCGGATGACAATAACAGAAGCATAGCAATAAGCCATCGCCCCGCCAACCGCAATGCCCTGGTAATCGTCCATGTGATGGAGCTGCCCATCTCTTTTGAACACGGGTGCTAACACCTTGGGGGTGAACTGATCAGGAGATCACTTAAGTTCACTGGTTGCCCGGATGTGCTCGTTAGCCGGTTACGTAAAAGATTAGGCACTAACTGGTTTATTTCCCGGCCTACTATCCGTTGCATCCGGAATCAGTTGCGCTCTCCTTGATTTCTTTTCTTTTCTAGCACGCGACCCGCCCCCTGCCTGCCGCAGCAAGAGGCCGCCCCGCTGGGGAAACGCACTCACTTCGCTTCCTGCATGACGTCTTTGTCTGTGGGGTAAAAGCCGCACACGCACGGTCACGAACCGCCTCGGCAAGCTTCAATCTCAAGTTCCTAGCTATCACGGATTACACGTCCCTCCCGATCCCGACAACGAATCTTCCGTTAAGGGCCCACCGTGTACGACAGTACGACAATCCATAGCCCATCAACAGCCACATCCATAGCCATTGTTTCAGGTGAGGATCCCGTTTGGCGCAGTGACTGAACTGGACCGGTTTGACCAGCGCCCCCGCCTAATAACCGCGGGGACAGAGGGCCTTCCCCGGCTTTGACCACGTACCCAACTGCCTGCTCACGAAGCAAAACTCGGGGCCGCCACGATCCCGCCGCACCGAGTCAGTCGGGAAATACGGTCATCAAATCGAAGGGGGCCCTTTCCGTTTCACCGCTATCAAGCGCTATCGAATGTAAAGCGGGCAGGCCTCATAAATAAAACCCTCCCAAGCTGGACCGATCTTGAGGTGCGTCCTAAGATGGTGGACATCCATCTCAGCCGACTCGGTACGTGAGAAATATCAGAGGGGCCACGAGCAATGCCGCGGGCTACACGTTGAAATAGTAAAATCTTTGAGCAGCGCAAAGGGCAGCCTTCAAAAAGCCAGGAGCGCGGGGTTTACACGTATGTGTGTGGAAAACGTCCGACTCGAGTGGAGCCCTGCAACATTGCGCGATTTCTTGTTTAATCACCCTAGCGGCATTGAACTTGGGCACATGCAGCTTCGGTCGGCACGGCAGGCCGATGATAGCAGTGCGATGTTATCAGGATGCACAACGGTTGCCGCATGTTGCTGCCGCGTCAGGTGTGTTTTGCAGTGCCCTCATGCAGCGTGCGTTGCATGCCTGAATAGGAACATGGCCCGGATGTGACCTGGCTTTTGAAGGCTCCTGGCCTTTACATCGCCCGCCGTGGCCTTCACTTTTTGATGTGTACGAACAGCTCCTTACGTTCACTCGTCCTTGCGTCACGTTCCTGCTCGAGGGGCTTTGCTCAACAAGGTGGCCTCAGTCCACCGCATTCCTTCCGCACTGGTGTCATCTGCACGTTACTGCTCGAGGTACCCTGTTGCCTGCCGTCAAACCGCTGCAGGTCGTCCAGGAGTCCGCCCTGCTGGACTACAAGGCCCGCTTGCCAGCTGCCCCGACGAGGAAGCTGTTCGCCACATCCTCAAGCACAAATTTCCCGCCAGGTTGGTGGCCCCGCAGACCCCGGCGCGGCACCGCAGCAACTTGCAGGACTTGCTCTGCATGGTCGGCCGCTACAGCATGCCGGTGTCCTTTTTGACACTTAAACAACCGACGAGGTGTCATTCAGACACTCGCTGGTCAGAGATTGACTCCCTGGAAGCCAACCTGCATGGGTAAGTCGATCGGTGAGGCGTGGCTTGGTCGGATGCCGGGTAGGTTGCTGGTCAGGGGCTTGGCATGTTGCAGCTGTGTTGCGATAACACGATCCACAAGCCCATGAGCTGCTTCCCGACTTGTCTAATAGCCGTGGCCGTGGCCGTCCACCGTCCACCGCCTGTCCGTAGTACCCAAGACTTACACCCGACCGTTCCATTGCTTCCCCCACAAGCTTCTGCACGGGCTTCACCCATGCGTGATGCGCCAGCAGAGAACATCTACCTCGCCCACAAGCACGCGCAGGCGTTCATGTCCAAGGTGCGAAAGACCGGCCGCAGCCCCAAAAAAACAGTCCAGTGTGGGTGGTGTGCCTTGGGACGGGTGCAGCAGTGGGTGGTGCGCTATGAGGTGCAGAACCACCACAGCCTGCATGCACACGTGGTGCTGTGGGTGCATCCCGATGACGGGTGGATCACGTGGCTTCGGAAATTGTAGCTTGTGTACCTACCGGCCGCCCACCTAGGGGATGCAACCGTACCAACCTGCCCCTGTGCGGTTGGCCGCTGGGAGCTGCCGCTGGCGGGATCCGCAGCTGGCGGCCCTCCCCCACCACATCCTTCACAACATATTCTTTATTCGCTGCTATTGGTTATACCGGTCCTGTGATTGGGGGGATTATGGCTTGCACACGTGCACAGGTGCGGGGGCAGCCGGCTGCTGCCAGTAGTCGGGCACGTACCTGCAAGTACAAGTTCCCATGGGCACCGTTTACAGGTAGCATCCCCGCTGTCGAGCACACTTCACTGCGCTACTAGTGCTACCGCCCCTCCTCCTGGGCGCACCACAACGTGGTACCTGACCACCCCACGCTGGTGCTGCTGTGGGGGGGCCCCACATGAACATCCAGTGCAGCAATTCGGCCAGCCGGTCGTTCTACATCCGCAAATACGAGGCCATGGAGGTAGAGCCACTGCGGTCGTGTGCAAGTGCAATTGCTGATGTGTAGCCAGAATGTGCGTATTGCCTGTATTATGTGTGGGACGCGGGGGTTATATCTTCACCCGTGGCCGCTGCCCTGCGAAACCCTGCCTTCCCCGGTATTTCGGGGTTACCCTCAACCAGTCACCCCCGACGACTTCTCAGTGGATCGCTCAGGTTCAGCATCCACCACTGGCATCCACCACTGGCCTGTATTTACAAGTTACACCTACCGACCTGTAGGTCCTCAACATGCCACTGCCCACCAATCATGCATGCGGAGCCCATGGGCAACGTTGACGTTGCAGAAGGGTCATGCGTGGTGCTGGGTGTGGCAGACACGGCATGGCAGGAGCGACCACATGGACCACCTTTGTTCACATGGCGACTACATACCTGGCTGCCACTGTCATCAGCCCGACCCTGGCCTTCCTCACCGCCGCCAACGTACCCACGGTCACCGTGTCGATTGCCGTCCAGTACGTGGACTCCTCCCCGGCTGTTGGGAGGGGAGGAGTCCACCGCCTACCAGCCGCACATGATGTGTGTATCCCTCCGGTCGCAAGCAGGGGCCGCGTCACATCAGTGCACCGCCGGTGGAGATCCACTGCCTTCGGCCCCATGAGCTGTACGAGGTCACCTTCCACACCTACTTCACAACCTACTGCGTGGCCGATCAGGGCACCACACCACGTGGGGGAACGCTTTGCGGCACATCCCTAAACGGCTGACACGTGTTCCGGCCATAGCTCAACCACGCCTGGTCCGGTTAACCGACTTCAACCCCGCTGCTAATCCCGAGGGCTTCTTCTGCAACCTGCTCCTCAAGCATGAACCCTTATGCCGCGAGGACACGCTGCTATGAACAGTGCTCCAGCTGTGCAGCCTGGTCAACGATGTAACCAACCTGGCAGACTGCATTTCAGTGTGAGGCCTGGGAAACCAAGTGGGGGGTTGCTCTCATGTTTGCCGGCGTGACTGTGTGCTTGCATGGCGTGCTGCCACCGCGGGTATGCCCAGTACCACCTGTACGACAGCGAGCGCTGCCACACCCTGCTGGCGATGCTGCTGGTAAAGTACAGCCCAGATGAGGGAATGAACCTTCTGGGCGACGACATGCTAGACACGCTGGCGGGAGGCCCCCTCCCAGCAGAGCCCGGCACCAACCCTGCAGACGCTGCACAACTACGGCAGGCACAAATGGCTGAAGGTCATGCAGCTGCCCTCGCTGCAGAGTTTGCCGAACAGGACAACAACCACTTCACGTTGCACCAGCAAGCAGTGGTGGACGCGCTGTGCTGCAGTTGCAGGTCGGCCTGGCCGTTACCAGCAGGGGTCCTGTGTGTGACAAGACCGTGCACCTGTCTTTCCCCAGCACTGGTGTGGCCTCACGGTTTGCCTCACCCACTTCGCGAACACCAACCACACGGCCTTCAACCTGCCCATCAGCCGCCGGCAGTACGGCAGCAGCATGTTGAGACCCGTGTGCAGTACAGATGCGCACGTGCAGGTGCTGCAAGCCGCCAATGTGTTCTTCCTGGATGAATTCTCCAGGATGATGACGTCCGAACAATTCATGCAGATGCTCATCACGGTGTGGCTGGCACGCCAGCGGCGAGCCCAACATGCTGCAGCGCTACCTCATCGTCCCGGTGGGCGACCACACCCGCGTGCATGGGCTTGGGTTGCGATTCCTGTGGTCCGACGTGACATTTCAGCTGCCCGCGGACACACAAGCCAACCTTGAACAGAACACACCACCCCGCTCTGGAGGCCGCACGAATCCAGAGGAAGAATTGGGGCCCATCTGGGTGCCGTACATTCACAGGCTACTGATGGCGTGATCACCCTCCACAGAGTTGAACTGAAGTCTAGCAGGTTATTGCCGTACTGTTGCCGTAAATGGCTTTGTTCTCCCTCAGGGGAATTAAGGTTGGCCCTCGCAACACACCCATGTCAACGCGCTCTAATACTTCCTGTTCCCCGTCTACCTATCTGACTGTCTGTCTATTTGTCTATCTTATTGTCTGTCTGTCTATCTGATTGTTTGTCTGTCTGTCTATCTATCTTATTGTCTGTCTATCTTATTGTCTGTCTATCTTATTGTTTGTCTGTCTATCTGACTGTCTGTCTATTTGTCTATCTTATTGTCTGTCTGTCTATCTGAGTGTCTGTCTGTCTGTCTGTCTGTCTATCTATCTGACTGTCTGTCTGTCGGCACCCGAGCCAGTCGCTACGTATATTTCGACATCATGCGATGCTCCCTCTTGCGGCGCAGTAGACGGGCGCCGCCTACAGACGGACTCGCTGTTGCGCCCTTGGGGCCCACCAAAAGCACATACATACATACACACATTTAAATGCGGTTCAAATGTTCCAGGTATTGTAAACGTCCTCCTCCTCCTCCGCTGCCGCCGCCGCGGCGAGCAACCGCATCCTCATCCGCCCAAACCCCCCCACCTATTCGTAATGTAAGTAGCAACATACAACAGCAGTAGCAGTAGCAGTAGCCTGCTCAGCTGCCCTCCCCCCTTCCTTCCTCACCCACCTCCTCTCGAAACCCCGGCTCCTGTACTCGCTCCGCCGTATCTGGCCCAACTGCCAACGGCTCTAACAAATCCACCTCCTCCTTCACAGACCCCCTCCAGGGAACCAACCTGGTCTCCCCATCCTCCTGCCCCTCCGCTCCCACCCCCACCCCCGCCCCGGCACCGTCTACCCCGTCTACATTCGCATTCCCCGCCACCCCTTCCGACCCACCCATCCCTGCTTCTG
>NW_003307552.1:1657051-1661301 GCF_000143455.1 Volvox carteri f. nagariensis | reverse complement strand
GCCAGCCGCTTCGCCCGCTGCTCGGGTGCCTCCTCCGCGCGCTTGCGCGCCGCGCGGGCTGCCATCTCCGCCAAGCGCTTCGCCCGCTGCTCCTCGTCCTCCTCCGCGCGCTTGCGCTTGGCGCGAGCCGCATCCGCGGCTAGGCGCTTGGCTCGGCGCTCGGGTGACTCCTCGGCGCGCTTCTGTGCGGCCCTGACGGCCTGCTGGGCGAGACGCGCCGCCCGGGGGTCCCGCCAGTCGTCATCACCGTCATCGTCTTCGTCCCCCTCGAGCCCCCGGTGGTGGCGACTCCGCTTTCCGCCAACCCGCCACTCCGGCGGCGGTGCAGTACATTGCGGCGGGTCCCGGGGGGGGTTCCCCCCCAGCAGCGGCCCCGGTGGCCCCGGCAACTCCTCCTGGTGGCGGGTAGTGGGGCGGGGGTTTGGGGTGGGGGTTTGGGGTTGAAGTGACTGGCCTGGAGGCAGCGCAGCAGTGCAAGGGCCAGTGGTGGCAGCGGCCTCGGGTGCATGTGCGAGTGCGTGTGCGTGAAGGGGGACATCGCGCAGTGGAGGTCTCCACAACACGGATAGAGTGTACTGGGTGGGATGCGGTAGAGTTGTAATGTTGTTGTTGGTAATTATAATGGCAGTAGTAGTAGCAGTAGCAGTAGTATTAGTAGTAGTATTAGTAGTATTAGTATTAGTAGTATTAGTAGTATTAGTAGTAGTAGCCATCGCTGGCAACGCCGGCATCCGACACCGCCTTCCCGGCTGCATTGTCACGTCCAGAGCGCCACCTCGGCCGCCCGGCCCTCGTCTGGTCCCAACCTCTCGAGTGCCCCCTGCTCCCTCCCCCCAACCCCCCTCAACCCCCCAACCCCCCAAAACCCGCAGCTCTCTCACGGAGACTGACTCGCCTCTTTGTAGTGCAGGAGGTGCAAGGCCCCCGAGGGCCACGGATGGCCAAAAGAGGCGGCTCCGAAACCATCCGCGGCCACAACGCCCGGGCTTAGCTCACACTCCCCCACCGTCGTGCCGTCGTGTGCAGCATTGGGCCCAAGTAACACATGGGGGGGAGGGTCCCGCTGCATCGTACGAGCAAGTCGTACGAGCAAGGCACCGTCGGCCGCGTCATTTCAAGAAGGTGGGGGGCGCCAACGCGTGCAATAAGAACAAAATGGGGAGAGGGGGAAATTAGAAAGGTTCGCGGGTAAGGCGGGTGTTTGTCCGGTACGGCAGGGCGGACTAACCCCATAGGTGACGGCGGCGGCGGCGACGGCGGCTAGTCCGTCGAACCTCCCTGTGCCGTTCCCTGCTCGCTCCGTCCACGTGGGTTTCACCTCCTCCCCCTCCCCCGTCCCCGCCTCTTCCCCCTCCTGCGACATTTCGCGGTACGGGGGAGCACGTCGGGGGGGAGATACGTCGCTGAATAGGTCGAGGGGATGCGAAAAGTGTTCGAGAGGAGAAATTGCCGGCAGACGGGAAGACGTTGGAAAGTCGAGATGGTGGGTGTTGGCGAGGTATCAGTACTGTTAAGACATCTGCGCGCCGGTGTCGTGGGTGCGCTGTCAAAAGCATCTCTTGGCAAAGAGCTACCGTCGTGTGCAGGGAAGCCGAGCGTAGTGTCATGGGCAGCAGAGCTGCAGAGCCTTTTGATGACCTCCCGCGTACCCGCATCATTACCAATACAACGTCCATGGCCCCCCGGCTTTTACGGACACACCCGCACTTGTGTGCGGAACTTGCAAGTTGTAACTTTTGAACAACGCGCGGACATGGCGGCAGCGGCCACATGGGGCCCCACCCCGCCACCCCCCATATATACACGCACGCACACACACACGTACGTTTGGTACAAATTGTACGGACCTGTAATTGGGAGAAGCACGAACCGGGATGTCCGGACGAGCGTAGGGCAAAGCGAAGGGGTAGTGAGGAGGGCATCAAAACGCGTCAGCACCTGGCAATCACAGCTCCAAACAACGGGCCCGAGGACCATATCGCTCACCAGGTGCCATTGTCCCACCAGCCTCAGATGCGCTTCATCATCAGGTCAAGCGGGCAAACGTAAAGCGACGTCACTTGCAGCCCATTGCCATCGCCGCAGGCACAGCATTCCTGAACAGACCTTTTTTGACTTCATCTTCGCTTGCTCCTTCGGAGACACCCAGAATAGCGCGATAAAGACTTTCCATCCTTGAGCCTCTCCGCGGCTATCCGTTTCAAGTACTGTTAAGCCAGCTTTACCGCCATTCCGCCCCTGCGCACATACTTGCGACGCAGGGGCGAGGTCCACAATGGCAAAACTGGGAGTCGTCTTAAATGTGCCCTTGCAGCCTGTAGTGCCCGAGCTGCTGGGATAGTGACATACAGAACGACAAGGAATACTACAGACTGATGTAGCAAAGGAAAGGACAGACTTCCTAATAATATTAACAGCTAAATGTGCCTAACTTGCGATGCATCGGGCAATTAGTTTTTTCTGCGGCTAATCTTCAGCTCTATATATACCTATCTTTACGTAACCAAAAAACCTCATCAGGCGTAAATATGCGTATCACCATGTATGAACCAAATCATTCTTTCTCTGTTCGGCATCATTTCGGGTGTACGGCAATGTCCGGCGTGTGCCGTACTAACAATTAGTTCTTTAGGAATTTTACTTGAATCCTACCCTGAACTACATTACATTACGTGTGGTGTCATCACATCTTGCTTCATAGTCCCCAACATGGAAGAATCACCGCAAGAACCGCACTCGTCACGTACGAACCTCTGCCGAACTGAGGGGGCACGTAAGGGCCTCTGCCGTACCAACGGGACACCCAATCCTCCACCTTCTCGACCTCCTCCACGCCACGAAAATACACCATCCTCTCAAACCCACAGCTCGGGACCCAACACCGGGCTGATGCCGGTAGTATCACCGGGGCAGGGATCATCCGAAATTTCAAGCTCGTCCAGCTGCCGTACAAGCCATGTACGGCGCCCCACCAGATCCATTCCAGCCCACACCCCCACCGGCACCACCAACACCCGCCAGCCCCACACCTCGAGGCAACGAAGCTCCGACAGAGCCGGGCCTCGCAGTCGCAGCAAGCGGCCACGCCGCCGTGGCAGCGGCGGCGGCGGCGCCGCCGCCGCCAGTGCTCCCCTGGACCTAGGTTCCGGCCGGTCCGGCTCCGAATCCGGATCCAAGCCGATATTGCGGCAGCAGTGCAGCTTCTCATCCAGTGCCTTAACCGCAATGCGGGCTCCAAATCCGGATCCGGTGCTGTCGTACAGCATCAGGGCATCCGGCGGCACCCATGCGACGGCGTCTGCGCCGCCAACGACCGCCTCGTCCACGTCTTCGTTACTGTCGCCCGCATAACCCTCGCCGTCGTCGTTGCTGCCGTACACCGGCGGTGCCGCCGCCGCCGCCGTCAGGGCGCTTGGCGGCAGCGGCTCCACCGATGGGACATCCTGAAGCGTCGACAATATCTGGGGTTGTGTCGTACAGAACACCGTACGGCAGGGGAGGTGATCGTGGTGGACGCGGGCATTAGCGAAAGCGCCAACCAGGGCCCGGCCCGCACTCCAACCCTGGCCAAGTAACGGTCACAACTGCTTCTCCTGCTCCACCTCCTGTGGCAGTCCCTACTAGAGCTCACCAGAATGGAGTACGGCAGAATCCGACACCAGAAATACGGCATACACACCCCACAATCCCACATATCCTCCAACCCCCCCGTTCTTCCCTCCACCCCTACCCCTAACCATTCCCCCCATTCCCCCATTCCCCCGGACATACATGCATACAACGGGGCCGGACATACATACACAAACGTACACACACATACACACACACCACCACCACCTGCGGCACGGTGAGCAGCCCCGTGGCCTCCCACGCCTCCAGTAGCTCCGGCGCCTGCCCCCCCGCCGCCTCAAGCTGCTCCGGAGTGGGCCGCCCTAGCGGTGTTGCCTGCAGGGCCGGCAGCGGGAAGGACTCCAGACACCGCCGCAGCAGCCGCGACAGCCGCATCGCCACGAGACGGGAGCCGCCGTCGTCGCTTTCGCCGCCACCTGCTACTGCCGCCGAGGGTGACGCATCCATGGGGTCCCTAAGCGGCAGTAAACCCGCCGTGTCGAGCTCGTTGCGGTTCACGTCGGCACCAATGAGCTCTGGGACGTCGCCCCTGGCCTTTAGGAGGGTGCACGCCCTGAGAGTGGAGGGATCGGGTGGGGGGAGGGGGATGGTAGGAGGGGGAGGGTAGGAGGGAGGGGGGA
>NW_003307552.1:1647450-1656963 GCF_000143455.1 Volvox carteri f. nagariensis | reverse complement strand
GGCCATCCCCTACCCCCGGGAGTTGAGGTTCCATGGCCGCGGCAGCAGTGGCAGCAACAGCAGCACATCGTCCCACTCCGTTCTTGCACATAAAACACAATACACACACAGCAGCTCCCCCCCCTTCCCCCTCCTCCTCCTCCGCATCCCGCAGTTCCCCACGTGGCTCAAGTCACCCAAACGCACACACACACACCACTTTCCACCCCGCCTCCAACCCCACCCACCTCAACCCAGGCTCCCCACCTGCCTATCCCCCTCCCCCCCCGAACCCCCACCCGCACCGGTACAATGTCCCCGCAGCGCGAGGTGTGATGATCGGAATGCTGCCACCCCCTTGCGCCACCTCCCCCTCCCCCTCCACCTCCGCCTCCACCTCCAGCAACCGCCTCAGCATGAGAGAGTAGAAGGGCGGGTTGCGGGCCTGGAACCCGGCAAACGCCCCCACCACCTCACACACCGAGTCCGGTCCCAGCTGGTGGGCGAAGGCTGCAAGATGCTCTCCAGCGGCCTGAGGGGGCCGGGGGGGGGGAACGGGAGGGTAGCCAGCCCGAGACGATGGTGAGTTAAGGGGGGGAAACTGAGGAGCTCGTTGGGGGGGGAGGGGCCTGGAGGTGGGCTGGAGGTGCAGTCAGACGGGAGGTGCCGTCAGAGCGCGGACAAACAAACGGACAAACAAGCATGTGGTGACAGAAGTCGCGGCTGTAACCATACGGATGCCGTACCTGCATGAGCGGCGGATCCAGATGGTACAGCTCCAGGAAGGATGACACCAGCGCCATCACCGTTTCTGTCACCCGGAATGCACCCCCACCCCCAAGCCCATCAGCACCGCTATGGCCCTCCCCCTCCCCCTTCCCCCATCCGGCAGCCGCCTCCGCGTCTTCAGCTTCCGCACGCTCCCACACCTGGGGCATCAGCTCCACCGCCTAGCAGGGGGAGGTCGTAGCGGCAGGTCAGGACAAGACAGAACAGGACAGGACAGTGGGGGCCTGAGGAGATGCAGTCGGGGCGTGGTGTGCGGGAAGAGGGAACATTTGCGCATGGGAGGGGCAAGCTGGCGAACTGTGAGGTGGTTGAGGTGGTTAAGGCAGTTGAGGTAGTTGAGATGGGGTAAAACATGAGGGGGAGTCCATGTCCTTCCCTTCCCCCGTCCTCTCCTCGGAGAGGCCTCTCGCTTCTAACCCCAACCCCGATCTGAAGTACAATGTACGATATACTCCGTACCGTTACGATAATGAGGAACGATACGCACCTGCTTGGCAACAGCCGCCATGAGCTCCCGGTCGTAGTGACCCAGACGGGCAAATGCGCCCGCCAACGTTACCAAAGTGAACCACGGGTCGGCGCCCTCATTGCTGATACCGCCACTAGGAGCGTCGGCGGCCGCAGCAGACGGCGGCGGCGCCGCCCGACGGACCCAGTCCCGCGGGTCGCTCTTGAAGGTCTCCGCCGCCAGCTCCATTAATCGCCTGTCGTACTGCTGTAGCTGCGCTAGCGACGCGAGCAGCGCCGAAACCGCATCCGGGGGATACCTGCGTGTGTCGGGGGCCAGAGCACCTGACATACCATCCGTACATACAAAAACACAGATAAACATGCAGACAGACAGAAAGATAGACAGACAGACAGACAGACAGACAGACAGGTCTCCAGACAAACCGTCATGTAGGCAACCCTATGGAGATGGGGGGACACTGCACACGCGGACACCGGCATATGTACAAGCTGGAAGAACAAAGACGCGTGGTCGCCTCTTACGTTGTCGCAAAAATGGATGAGACAACCATTGTACATTTAATCCGCAGTAAATGGTTCTGCGAAGGAGGGGTGTCCTGGAACTGCGCGCCCGTGCGTGTGTGTGTGTGTGTATCCCCCTCCTTCCCGCCCCCCGTTTTCATACCATCCCCACCAACCGACACAATTTGCGCCAACATCATCATAGTGCACCGCATGTCGTACTGCCGTACGCCGTACCTCTTGATGTGTGCCCGCAATAGCGGCGTCGCCCAATCCAGCAGTTGATTGGCGGCGACCAGCTCGTCCAGTACGGTTTTCTCGTCTTCAGGATCCACGGCGCCGCCGCCGCCGCCGCCGCCGCCGGGTCCTGCCGCACTGAGCGCCTCATCCACTACTCCCGCCAGCATCTCCTGCGGGGGTACGACAAGTACGGCAAGTTTCGGTTACTTAATTGCTTCCACTGCACCGGCTGCCCCCCACGGTTGACATCAACTGGCAGAAAACTACGGCCCAACTTAACAACTTAAACTACCAACTAAACCGTTGCAGGGTTGGTTTGCAACGAACGTCCGCCGCCACCTCCCCCAAACCACCACCAGCACACAGCCCCGATCGTTCAGTCTCCAGTGCAACGAGAGTGGCCCCACCGCTCATTTTAAACCAAATATTGGATCCAACAACCAACCGACTAACCGACTGACCAACTGTCATTCACAGCCTTTTAACTTTGACATGTTAGTTACCCCGCACGCCGGGGTACACTCCCCCCGTGTCCGCAAGCATGCAACACCCCTTCTTCGTCACTGCGCGCACCGCGCTGAGTCCGCCGGGCCCCGGGGCCCCCCCTGCCCCCGCCGCCGCCGCCGCCAGCTCCGATGACCGCCGATCCGCCACCTCCATGGCCGCCGCCACCTGCCGCTGGGCAGCTAGCTCCGAAACACTCGCGGCCTGCAAGGAACAGGAATAGGACAGCAAGGACAGCAGGAGAGGCGCACATTGGCGGCGGTAGTAGTAGCATTATGAATAGCAGCAACAGCAGCAGCATTAGAACCATAGCAGTAGCAGCTACACGCCAAGCTGTGGAAAGCGCGAATCGTGCAAAGGAGAGATACTATTCCCAACGAATAACCACCAACCACCAACCGCCGACCTGAAGGATCAGCGCCGCTACCTCCGGGCCCCGGAACAAGGGACTCTTGTTCTCCAGAAAAATGCACATCTCCGTAAATGTACGGGTGTACGACAGGGCGTCCAACGCGGTCACCAGGTCCGGCACGGGGCCCAAGTACGGCGCCACCTCCGCCTCTACCTCGCCTTCGCCAGCGGCGGCGGCGGTCGTGGCGGATAAGACGCCTGGCCGCCGTGTGTGGTTGCCGCCGCCGCCACAGCCGCCGCCGCCGCTTCCCATGCTGGGCCCCCGCGCCGGCGCCGCCACCACCGCATGGGGCCCATGAGCGCGATGGAACGTACGGATGCCGGGGGGTTCCCGTCGACTGGCGCTCAATGCCGCGATACAGAAAGCGGAGGCGGAGGAGGTTGCAGCGGCAGCAGCGATGTGCTTGTCTTTATGGCTGTAGCTGCCACGTCCTGCTGCTACTGCTGCTGCTCCGAGGGGGCGCCGGAGCCGGCAAGGTCCCCCAAGGCCCCAGCTGCAGCTGTTGCGGCCGATAGGGCTAGGAGCGGCGTGAGGGCCGCCCGGTAGATGTGAGGACCGAAGCCAAGTGGGGATGGTTTCGGCGCTGGGCGAGGCCCAACGACCGGTGGCAGGGATTAGAGTTACGCAGTGGCGGCGCTGTATGAAAGAAGACCGTCCTGGAGATGCTCGGGGACACGGATAGCTCGCCATTGTCGGAGTGAGTGATGCCGACAGCCCAGGAACTTTCCGCGATTATGTGATGAGTGAGTGAAGTTAATTGTAATATAAACGATATCGCATAAGTTGACTCGTAGTGGTATAGAACTTGCACAATACTTTCTTCTCAAAAGTGAGATACAGGCTGCCTGTCGCTTCAAGTGTTTGTCTGAGAACAATTTTGTGTAAGTTTGGTAACGAAATGATCAGATTATGCGTTGCAGGACCGAAATTCCAGTTACGCCCAGGCAGCTGCGAGCTGTTAAAATGAGTAAGTGACGAAGCGCCGTCATGTTACAATCACCCGCAACGAAGTACCCCAGTCAAAAAGAAATGAAAGACCTATGCATATGTAACAGGTGCAACCTTAATCCTTAACGAAAGACGAAAGCCCTGACAGTCGACAGTACGTCGTCCACATGCTGTGCTGCCCTAAGCATCCTTTTCAAACAATGTTAAGAGAACTATTTTTTAAAGTCCATATGATAACTGTTTGTCACACTTATTCGCCTGTTCCTGAATTTCTTTCGCACAGATTCATATGGCAACAAGAACGTCTGTGCAGACAAGCGTCTCGATTTAGTTGGCGGACATTAATAGATATTTTCCGGTCAATTTCAGTTTCCAGGTGTTCAGCGAGCGCCGCGAGCATGGTGCAGACGGCCCACGGGTCGCACCGGCTGTGACATCGTACAGCACATGCATAGCACAGCGCTTTTGTCGTACAGGGAACACACTACTAGCAACCTGGCCAAGACTAAGGCAGAAGATCTTAGCCGGCGGCAGCAGCATCTGGATCTGCAGACCCACAACCACTCGCAGAACAGCACCCGTAGACCGGCGCTCGAAACCGAAGAACCCTGATGCAAGTGCCTGTGATCTGACCGCTAAGTATCATGCTGGGATGGAAGGCAAAGTTGAAGTAGCATCACATTCACATAGTTGCTATGGATTGTTACAGAATACTTCTTTTGATTCCCACGTAGGTCAAGGCTGCGATTCCTTCACTAGTTGTGATGCAGTCGGCCATCTGTAATGTCGCTGTCGATCAGCCAACCGCTTGACAGTAACCGAAAATAATTTAATTGTTAATCTTGTTATTTGATCATCGTACCTTTACTTGCAAAGGCGTTGTTTTGTGCAATCAGATGGATCATGTTGAACCTCCTGACAACTCGATGCAGTACGAAGGAAATCGACAAAAAGATCGTGGCATCGCGATATGTTCCGACTTTCAAAGTCGAGCATAGGGAACAACACGCCTGAGCGCTGTAGTGGCGCGATTGCCCGACCCATGTTTGTTGCAGTTGGAGACCGTGCCTGCTTTCGGAACGCATTATAAACGCAGCGATTGGGTAACAGAACTGGACCTCATTATTGACCCCAAAGATGCACATATAGCAAGCAGTATATAGCGCACGTGATAATTGGCTCGTCTCGACAACATCCTCCGCTTCCGGCGCGCGATGCTGGCCCTGTGCGACCAGCTAGCCCAAGCCTGGAAAACAGCCCCTGTAAGCAGCTGCTTCGGACCAGGCGCCATGATCGTAACATCTCCCAAACCCCTGCTTTTGCCAGCTGGATTGCATAATAGTGCCGGAAGTGATATGCAAAAGATGATGATGCGATTGCCGCAGCTTTGGCCAACCCGGGTCCGACGCGTCAAATCATCCATTGGAGCCACAGCTGACCGCACCAGCACGTTCAGCATGTCGCACCGGTCGTTGACCGCGGCAACAGCAGCCTCACCGCTCTTTAGGCCGTCCACCATCGGCCCGCGGATAGCTTCTCCGTCATCATCATCACCAGCAGTTATTAGCGCCGCAGCTGCAGCCGCCTCCGCCGCTGCTGCTGCTGCTGCGCCTGTAACCCTCAGTCCCAGCTACCCTGGTACGCCATCTTCGCGTCTTACTCCTGGCCCTGGTCGCCTGCATCAGACCTTCACTCCAAGCCGCCATAGCACACCTCCTTCGGACCTGTTGGCGCCCAGCGCCGCCCAGTGGTACGGCGTCAGTACGGCATCAACAATTTGTAAAGATGCCGACATGGTGGACGGCGCCGACAGCTGCAGTAGCAGCAACCCGGAGACCGCCGGCAGTATCTCGTCCAGTAACCCGAAATCTCCAAGGAAACGTGGTACCGCCGGCGCCGGATCCAGGGCGACCCGCGGTACGACGGGCTCCGAAACCAGGAGCAGCGCTGCGGACAAGTCGTACAAGACTGAAGCGGTCATGACTCCCGAGGCGGCCGTCTACTGGCGGAGGGCCATGGAGGCGATTGATCGGTGGGTGTGCTGTGTGCTGCGTGCTGTGTGTTTTCCCCTCCATCCTGAAACTCCATTTACCCCTCGCAGCAGTCCTCCGCCCCGTTCCCCGCTCCGCTAGGTAGCCCCCCGCCCCGCTTGCCTGAGCCACGAGGCGATGACGTTGCTTCCAAACCCATGTCTTCCCCTTCTTCCCCCTCGATGACGTTGCCTCCAAAACCCTGCTCCACCGCTCTTCCAAAACCCGTCTCTTCCCCTTCAACCCCCTCCTACATCCCCCCCATCGTGTCACGCTTTCCGATACCCCTTTTTCTTTGCCGCCTTCAGTTCTACACGTCACCACCACCACCACCACCACCACCACTACGGCGGTTTCCGTCCTTCTGCGTTTATAAGGCTCTCCTTTAATCTCAGCGGCTAAGTAGCGTTTTTGCGTTTTTTGCCTTTTGCCTTTTTTGGACTTTGGACTTGGCTGCAGCTCGTAAGTACCTCGTCTCTCAACCCAGCTAAAGCCGCGCTGCCGCCAAGATTAACACTACTAAAGTCATCCGGATCAGTAAATACTATTCGTGCTACAGCATTTGTCGTCTCCTGGACTATGTCCGTCTATTTGCCAGTCTTTCACTCGCCAGTGGTCCGTGTCGTACCCCTCCCTCCCCCAGTCCCGGTCTGGGCCTGTTGTTGGGCTCCCTAGAGTGGGACCACCCTCTGGGGGTGAGCAGCCGGCGAGCCCGGGGCCGGGTGCAGTGCTACGACAGCTTCCTGGCGGCCAAGAGGAAACACCCCACAGCGGTGGTGCTGGTGCGGGTGAGGAGGGGAGGGGAGGGCGTGGGGGTGAGGAGGTCGATTGGCGATTTGCAGGATTCCAATGGGATAGATTTTTTGGGGAGGTGAGTGGAAGTCGCCTTGTCAGGGGAAGGGGGAGGGGGGGCCAGCGAGGTGCTTACCCCGGCCCGCCAGTTCGCTGGGAGAGTACGGCAGGGTACGGCAACAATTTTAGGGAAAGGCTGTTGGTTTGCGCCCGGTAGAGTATTTGTGCTGGCAGGTGCGTATGTATGTATCGCTGTACGGCTATTTTCCCAGCTTTGGCAGCCACCTCAAAATTCAGCTGGCTATGCACCCTCCTGCATCCCGGGGGCCTCCATCTTCTCTCCAACCCCCTCGGCTGGCTTCTTCACGACAGCGTGTACTCCTCCCGACTGACCTCCGCGGGGAGTTGTGAAATCCGCGTGTGCGTGTGTGTATGTGCTTGTCATTGTTTGAATGTTTGCAATTGCAAATCTTCCCCCTCGTGTCTTTTTCCCCCGGTTCCCCCCCTCCCCCCCGGTTCCCCCCCTCCCCCCCTCCCCCCCTCCCCCCCGGGCAGATTGGCGAGTTCTACGAGGCGGTGGGTTTTGACGCGCTCGTCCTGTGCCAGTACGGCGGTCTCAACCCCATGTCCCCCCACACGGGGGTGGCGGAGGCGGGATTCCCCCGGGCCGCTAATAGCCTGCGCCGACAGCTCAACAGACTGATAGGGGCGGGCTTCACAGTGGTGCGTGTGTGTGTATGGGGGGGGAAAGGGGGGGAGGAGGGGGGTTTACGTTCTAAAAGTGACAAGAGCGCTTGAACCACCGAAATATAGACAATTGACGCGGAGAAGGGGGGGTTAAAAGTATGTGTGTGTGTGTGTGTTTGCAGAGGGAAGGGTACGAGGGCAGGACGTTGCCATAAGGTCAAGGATGGGTTAGGAGGAAGTACGGCAGTCCTGAGCCTGCGGTTACGTGGTGGCGTGAGGTGTGACACCCGCGGTTGATAGCTGTGTTTGCAACAGTCTCCCGCAAACGTTCTCCCACCTCCTTTTTCCGACCTGCGCTGTGTGTGTATGTGTATGGGGGATTGCACGCAGGCCATGGTGGAGGAAGTACGGGAGGTACGGCGCTCCGGAAGTGCCGTACCCTTCAAGGAGCGCAAGCTTGTGGCCGTTGTCAGCTCATCCTCGCCGTACTACCTGTACGGCGACGTGGAGGACGAGTACGAGGGGGACGACACGCCCTTGCCTAAACCCATTATGGGTACGAGCTCTGGGGGGGAAGGTTGAGGGCGGAGGGGGAATGGGGGAGGGTTGCAGGATGGGGGGAAGAAGGGGGGGAAGAAGGGGATTGAGTACGGAATCTAGGCAACCTAGGGAGAGTGTTTGGAGTACGATCTGCGCGTGAGCCGGCCGGCCTCGATCGTACAAACACCCCAATGACGTCATTCATTCACCTGGTCATTTTAGTCCCATACGACATAAAACAAAATGTTCGACAAGGGTACGGTCCTTTCCGCCTGGGCCTGCTTCTGCCGTACCCGCCCACCCGCACAATGTCACAACCTAGCACTGTTTGCAGACACACACACCCCATACACACACACACCATCCCCCCACCCCCCTTTACCCCTGGCAGCAGCTTCACTCGTTTGTGGTTCGACTTTCCCCCCCTTTACCCCCTCAATTCCGTACCTTCCCCCCCTTTCAGGCATCAGTGTACCCAGTTCCGGGGGGTATCGGCTGATGCGCTACTGCCCGCAGCGCCGTACGGTGCAGGTGCTGTCACAGCTGAGTACGGAAGCCCTGGTGTCGTACCTTCACGCTACGGGGGTGGCCCAACCGCTGAGGCTGCACACCAGCGTCCGGGAGCGGGAGAAGATGGAAGGGAGGGTGGGGACGCGTGCGTGTGTGTATGCGTGTGTTTGTGCATGTGTTCGTCTGACTGTCTGACTGTCTGACTGTGCGTAGACATACGTAGACATACGTGCACGTCACCATCGTACGTCTTGTAGCCGTCGTACATCCTCGTCATGTGAGCATATCTGTATGTGTGCGTGTGCGTGTGCGTGTGTGTTTCTGTTTGTTGCCGGGCAGCAGTTTTGTCCCGCGGTTCTTTGCACGAATTGCCGCACCAGAACCACCGTACCCTCCCAAAACATTTCAACCACCAACCGCCTACCAACCACCTGCCAACCGTCTGCAGGGTCCACCGCTGGCCCGCGTCCTGTCGTCGTTGTTGGGTACGACAGTGGAGGAGTACGGCATTGGCGCGGGTTCCGACTACGGCATCGGAACGCCTGCACGCCCCAGCCCCACCCACCGATCTTCCCGTGTTAACAGCGGTTTTGATGACGTGTCGGGTTTTAAGCGCGTCGTTGCGGCAACGCTGGGTTTGGATCCAGACGGACTGGAGGCGATAGATTCCGTCCCCTTCGCCTACGAGTCTTCCCCCTCCCCCTCCCCCGCCTCCCCCTATAACGCCGGCTCTATCGGCAGCGTCGCCCCCCTGCCGCCGTCACTCTCCACAGCGACCCAGCTCGGGCTGGCCGGCGCCCGCGGCGTACCCTCCCTCCTCTCCGCCGCGCTGCCGGAGGGAACACCCGCCCTCGCGCGCGAGTGGCTGCGGCGGCTGCTGCTGCTGCCGCCGCCGCCCACCGTGGCTGAGGACATCCGGGCCGTGTGTATGCAGCTGGCGGGGAGCGGGGAGGACGCGCTGCCGCTGCCGCCGCCGCTGGTGACGTCGGTGCCGGGGCCGCGGATAGCGGCGCTGCTCGGGGAGGGGGCTGCCGGACACAACACACTGCGGGACCTCCGAAGTGGGTGGTGAATCTGTGAACCGCAAACCGTCAACCGTCAACCGTCAAC
>NW_003307552.1:1600658-1647171 GCF_000143455.1 Volvox carteri f. nagariensis | reverse complement strand
CCTCGCTGTACCCCCTTCTCCCGCCACACACACACACACACACACACACACACACACACACACACCCGTTCCCCCTCTTTCGGACACAGTTTTGTCTCCCTCCTCCGCTCTTTCCTGTTTGCAGCCATGCTCATCCGGGTTTCGGAGCTGCTCTCTCTACCCGGTCCCAGGGCCCGTGTGATGCACTGCGCATTGGGGGGCGTGCTGGAGTGGTCGCTGAATGTGGGGGCGGGGCTGACGTGGGCTCAGGTAGGGAGGGGGGTGGGGGTAGGGGGGGGGGGGAAGACGAACCACGTGAACGAGTGAAGCTGCTGGCAATGAAAACGTGTACAAGAAGCAGAACTGACCACAAGGCGTTCCTGAAGGCGTCGACCTCGGGGTGATGTAGTGATGACGACATCGGAAACCTACCTACCTACCTAGCCGCCAAGACTAAAATAAGCGCGGAAGAAAAATAGCAAATGAAGCCGTAAATGAAGTAAAGGCGGCGAAGAAGTAGTAAAACTGATGGCGTGAGCTGGAATAAGTATTGCCGCCGGCGGCATTTTCGAGATAGTAGCAGGTTGGGGAGGTAAAGGGGGAGGGGGCTTTCTCTTCCCCTCACCTTAGTCTCTTGCAACTGGCCCTTTGCTTCGTTTGCGCCGTACATTGTGATCCAAAAGCAAAACCCTGTTTACGAGCTGCCGTACGGGTGTTCTGTTGTCGTTATGGCTTTTGCTGTTGTTGGGTTGCTATGCTCCCTTGGATCCATTTGCCGTATGTGGCTGTTGTGGCGGTACGACAGGTCCCGGCGCACGTCTTCGCCGCGCACTGTACGGCAGCGGCTGATGCCATTGCCCAGGTCGTACCACCCCTCCTGGCGGCTAATGATCCGGGCTCCCTGGAGTCTTCAGGAGCTGAAAAAGATGACGACTGCTCGGATGGAGAGAGGTACGGGGCTTTGAGGTGTGTGTGTGTGTGTGTGTGTGTGTGAGAGAGAAAGAGAGAGAGGGGGGGAAGCGTACGGCAATGCAGTGGAGCTGGGGTTGGGGGTAGGAGGGCCAGGCAGGGTATATGTGTTTTGGCGGTTACTCTCTGGGGACGGGGGAGCGGAGGAGGGCACGGGGAGAACGCGGGGGGGGGGGGGAAAGACGAACCACGAGCGAGCGAAGCTGATGCCAAGGAAAGACTGATGCGCCCCAGAAGTAAAGAAGGCACAACTAACCAGTCGGCGGTTGTGAAGAAGTCGTCCTCGCGATGATGTTAGTAGTGATGATAAGACTAAAATAAGACTAAAATAAGAGCAGAAGACTAAAATAAGAGCAGAAGAAGAGAAGGTTAGACCCAAGCCGTGAAATAGTGAAGGTGGGTGTAAAGGCGGCGAAAAACTAATAAAAGCTGACGTGAGAAGAGAAAGGGATGGCGTGAGCTGGAGTAAAGTTTGCCGCCGGCCTGGCCGGGGTGAGGGGGAGCTAGACCTGGAGCAACTAAACACGGAAATCCAGGGTTCCAAGGATTCGTCCAGCCGCACACTTCGATCCCATCTCGTCTTCCCCCTCCCCCTCCCCCTTCCCAGCAGCTTCACTCGTTCGTGGTTCGTCTTTCCCCCTTCCCCCTTCGTTCCTCTAGAAGTTTTACTTCATACGTTTCGGCAGCCATGATGGTGATATATGTTCCCGTCACCCCGCCTCACAAATCGAGGACCTGCGGCTGAGTGTTTTTACCCGGTGTAGGGCCCTGCAACCCCTAAAAATCATTAATTCTCCCCCCCTTTCCCCCGCATACACACACACACACGCACACACACTCCCTCCCACAGTGACTCCTATTTAGGCAGCCTGGAGGACTCCGACGACCTGTCGCTGGGGGCCCAGGACGGCGGGGAAACAGAAAGTGCCGGCGGCACCGCCGCCGCCACCAGCCTGTCGGCGGTGTTGTTGCCGTACATAATGGCGTCGATGGCAGGTGCTGGAACGGCCGCCGCCCCCGCTACCGGTCCTTCCCAGTCAAAATCATCTTCTTATCTTACCGCCCAAATGAGTTTTTTGAGGCGCCGCGCCTGGGGGGCCCTGGGGGTGCTGGTGGAGAGAATGGAGAAATTTAGACTGGCTGTACGGGAGGAGAGAATGCAGGCGGCCGTGGACAAGGTACGACATTGTACGACACTGTACGACAGAGGTTTGTTATTCCACTATTGCACTATTTACTTTTGATTTTTTCGGTGATGGAGCTTTTAGCTTTTTGAAAGGGCGTCGGTCCGAAGAGTCCTCAACAGCAGAACTCGTGAACCGGTCGTGAACGGCCCCAAAGCTCCCCCGAAGCCCCAGAACTCATTCATCGCGAGGTTTGGGTCTCCAGTTGCCCTGTATCTACTGGGAATGTACGCTTGACCTCAGTAGGGATACCCCAGCAGCCTCCGGTGTGAGGAACTGGTCAGTGACCCAGGTCATCTTGCTCCTAACCCCAGCCCCAGAGGCTGCGGTGCCACTCGGGGCCCTCTTGCTAGCAGCTGGCAAGGTAGAGCTTTTCTTAATCTTAAGATTCGCGTTCATGTTTCTCATGTTTAAGGCGGGCGGCTTGGGTGGTTCGTCGTGGCCATCTTCACACCCACAAAGCACAATGGTACAAAAGATTGGATGAAAGATGACCACAGTTTAAAAAGAAGCTGATCACAACGGCGTTGTGGAGACATCGAAACACACACACGGGGTATGGGACCGTAATTTCTACAAATTACGGGCTCACGTGCTCGGGGTAACCATAAAATACGGTAATTGACGCTTTATGATTTAAGGGTCCAAATGTCCATTACACCGTAAGTTTTCACTCCTAGGTTTTACCCGAACCCGCACCCCCCCCCATCATCATCCCCCCCATCAAACCCTGGTAGCTTTAGGGAACCCGCGTTTTACTTGTGTGATTTTGCATGTTGTGTAACAACCTCTATAAGAATTACAACACCATGTCGCCGTACCCTCCACACCATACCCGGTGTACGGCAGGTATCCTCCTGTCGTGCAGAGCTGGTGGCCGCTCTCGTGGAGCTGGTCTCGGCGCTGGAGGCGGGGGGTGCGGGGAATAATGCAGATGTACGACTGGCAGCGCACGACGACGCGGTGTGGGCCCGATTGTCCACCTTCGCCGGGGGAGTGGGGCGAAGGAAGGTAGGAAAACACACATACACACACGCACACATAGCGGGTGGGCGGTGGGGGGTGGGAGAGAAAGCGAACGCGTAGAGGGGTGGGTAGCGGGGGGAGAGGGAGAGGGTTTGGGCAAGTACGGAAGTACGGACATATACACCACGCTGATGACACGTCTTTTATTGGGTAGCCTTCTAGGGCCTTATCTAGGGTACAGATCTTAACTTATGTGCCTACAGCTCCTATCTCACTCTTGATATGTCGTTTTGCCGTATATATGCCTTGTCGTACACCAATCAGCAATACCACAACAATCGGAAGACAAAGAAGGTTTTCCGCTTCGGTGTCGTCGTGACATGTTTCGCAGATGCCAGCAGCGCAGCAACGGTCGGTGGTTGAGGCTGTACGGCGGGCTAGCGGCCTCGAACTGATCCACCCGCTCAACCGCAAGCGGGGGGTGGAAGGGGACAGGTACAGCAGTGTACGGCTGGAAGCTGCGGCGGCCGATTACCGCCTCGCTGTGGATCTGGCTGAGAAGGAGGTGGGGGCTCCTGGCCAGCATCATGCTAATCTGGGCAGGGGGCGGGAGGGGGGAAACCAACCCAACCCCAACCCCAACTCCAACCCCAACCCCAACCTCCCCAACCCCGACCACAACCCCCACAACCCCAACCCCCAACCCCGACCCCCAACCACCCAACCCCCAACCACCCAACCCCTAATCCCAACCACCAACCTCAACCCTAACCCCTAACCCCCCAACCCCAAACCCAATCCACCAACCTACACCCAACCCCAACCCACCAACCCTACACCAAACCCCCAACCCTATCCCCAACCCCAACCCCAACCCCATCCCTACCACGCCATCACAAGGCCCGTCGAGTCCTCCGGGAGCTCTGCAGCCACCTGCATGGAGCTGGAACTGCTGGAGGTGGAGGAGGTGGAGGTGGAGGAGGAGGACCTGCGAGTTTCGGTCCCGACATGGGCCTCTCCTCCTCCCCCCCCACAGCCCCCCACCACCTCATGACGTTGCTGGCGGCTGCCGAGCTGTCCGTCGCCTTCACGGCGCTGGAGCGGCACGTGGCACGAACCAAGCAGGCGGGATGGAACTGGTGAGTCATCATCGTGAGACACCGGGGGGGGCCTCCCGGGGTGGGGTGGGTGGGGTTGGATTGGGGTGGGGGGGTGGGGGGGAGTTTATGATGTTGGTCGAACAAGGTTTGAAGGAGGGAAACGAAACACAGCGGAGAGCGTGTGAAAAAACACCAGCTGCCGGAGGTCTGGGAATGGGGGGGAACCGTGGGGACATGGGGGAATGAGGATGGGTGTTCCCCGTCCCCGGAGTCCCGGGGGTTAACGCAGGGCATACTAATGCGCTCAGCCCCCCTCCCCCGCAAATTCAACCGGAGCAATGCCCCCTTCTTCTCCCCGACCTTCCAGGCCAGCCATGCCTGCCGTACACTCGTTGTCGCCTTCGCCCTCGCAGCCAGAGGCGCAAGGCACGGGCGTGTCAGGGAGCGTGTCGGGTTTTGGTGATGTACGGCTGTGTCTTCCGGGTTTGTGGCCGTACTGGATGGACAAGCGGGGGGCGGTGGCCAATGACATCAGTCTGGCAGCCGGCAGAATGGCGCTCCTAACTGGGCCGAATATGGCGGGTAGGTAGTTGGGGGTTGGGGGGTTAGCGGTTAGGGAGCTGACAGTTGGCGGTTGGCATGAAGCGGAAGGCGTTGGTCTAAGGTTTGCGACCAAATTCGGCAGACGGTGCACCTCATTGGGGTCACGGCACGGAAGTACGGAAGATATGTGTATGTACGACATGTGCCTCGTAGTCACTGGTTCACAGGAAACTTGATAGGTCGTACTCCAGTAGCAGCAGTAGTAGCAGCAGCAGTAGCAGCAGGTGTCGGTGCAGTTCGGACGTCGACCCGCTGCTGGGCCGGGGTTTGGTTCCCCGCCTGCCGTGCCCTTTTCCCCCGGCCCCCTCCCCTCGTCTTCCCCCTCACCCGCCCGCCACCCCGGACACCGTCTCCCCCTTCCCGCCTGCCCGCAGTCCCCCCCACCTGCCCTTGACTTTGTATATCACCTCCCCCCTTCCACTCTCCCCCCCTTCCTTTCGCTTCACTCGTTTGTGGTTCGTCTTTCCCCTTCCTTTCTCCTCCCCCCACCACATACATACATACACACGCAGGTAAATCCACAGTCCTTCGCAGTGTCGCTGCAGCCGCCCTGCTCGCCACTTGCGG
The DNA here is from genome assembly GCF_000143455.1 of Volvox carteri f. nagariensis. Taxonomy (NCBI): domain Eukaryota; kingdom Viridiplantae; phylum Chlorophyta; class Chlorophyceae; order Chlamydomonadales; family Volvocaceae; genus Volvox; species Volvox carteri. The sequence continues at coordinate 1,641,803 of NW_003307552.1, read as the reverse complement.
TCTCTCAGTACCGGCGGGGCCAGCTGGGGGGGGGAGGACGGCAAACACACACACCACCGACCACGTGCAATGCACCGAGGATGTGACGTCATCTTGGAGCTCACCTGGAGCCTCCCCCTCCCCCTCCTCCCCCCCCTCCACTGACTTCTTCGTACCCTGGCTGAGCCACGTGTCCCTCCGCAACTTCAGCGGTGACTCCCCCCTGGAGGGGAAGAGCGCATTTGCCGTGGAAATGGAGGATACAGCGTGAGGATGATTGGGGCCTGGGCGGTTTGAGGGGTTTGGGGCGGTGCGGGGGGGAGGGGGAGGGAGGGGGGAGGGGGAAAATGCGATTTGGAGTTGCGGGTCGGGGCCGTTGGGGGGAAGGGGTTTAGGGGTTGTTTCATTCGCGCTGTCGTACCCCACCCCTCGTTGTCCAGATTAGGACTCTGATGAAGGGCCGCCAGGGAGGCGCAGCTGCTCAACTGGTGAACCACCCAAGGCCTTCCTCCCTTTTGGGGCGACTGTCGGCAATTGACCGTTGGCTTCGTACGACATTATTATCATCATTGACGTGATTTACATCATCATCATCATTATCATTATCGTACTGCATGACTCCATCCCTATACAGATCTCCCTTTTTCCCCTCCCCCCGAAAACCCCCTTTCCCCCAAAAACGAATACACACACAAATATACACATACACACACAGCCACACTTTGGCAGTGGCCCAATCTGCTGGTCCCCGCTGTCTCGTACTCCTGGACGAGCTAGGCAAGGGTACGGAGGTGGTTTCGGGGTCCGCCTTGGCGGCCGCGGTGGTGGAGCAGCTGGTGACGGCGGGGGTGGCGGGGGTGTTTGCCACGCACCTGCACGACCTCGCCTACCTGCTGAGACCTCTGCAGCAGGCGGGCCGGCTGGAGTACTGGGCGATGCAGGTGGCGGAGGCGCCGCCGGCGGCGGCGGCGGCGGCAACCTCAACGGCGGCGTCGCTGCCGCTGCCGCTTCAGCTTCAGCCCACTCGTCGTGTGTTGGTGGGCCAGACTTGTCTTCGCAGCCTGGCGCTGCAGGTGGCGGCGGCGTGTGGGATGCAGGCGGATGTGTTGGCGGCGGCGGCGAGGTACGAGACACTGCTGAGCGACGTGATGCAGCGCGTCAGGCAGAGCATGTACGGCGACATGTATGACAGCACGTACGGCGGCGTTGGTGTGGCGGAACGCTTGGACATGACAAGGGTGATGTCAGGATCGGAGTCAGCCAGGGACCGAATGCTGCGGCTAGGCGGCGCCGCCGCCGGCATTGCTGTACAAGAGGACGAGCCGGCGGCAGCGGCTGTCCGGGACCAAGAGTCTCTGGGAAGCCGTACAAGTGGGGACCTGGCGGCGGAAGCGCCGTCGTTGTACGACTGGCAGCGTACGGCCATCTCAACGGCGACGGCGACGGCCACCGCCGCCGCCGTGCAGGAAAACATCTTTGACGGCGACGGTAACGGCGGCGGCGGCGACAGCGATTACGACACCCCGAATGAGGGGCCCGTTCTGCGCCCCTATTACGCGGAGGGGCCGCAGGCGGCGGTGGGTGCTGAGAGGGCGGCGGCGGCGGCGGCAGCGACGGCGGCGCCGACGGCGGCGGCGGTAACGGTGGCGGCAGTGATGGATTCCGAGGTGGACAGGTCCCAGGTACGTCTCCCCGCCCCGCTTTCCCCCCCCCCAAGGTCCTTGCCCCCCGCGGGCCGCTGCCGCGGTGGTTCGTGTTTCTGGTGTTGTGTCCGGATGCGATGTTGGATTGGAGGGGAGCCGCTGCTGCTCGCCTCGGGCTGTCCCCCGGCCCGTGCCCGCCTCGTGCACTTCTGGCTGGGTGGCTGGATCGCTGGATGTGCGTGTATATGTGTTTATGTGTCTGTACGTATGCATGTAGGTGTGGAGGGAGCCACGAAGGGCCCTCGTGCAGCTCTCCGATCGCAGTCCGGTAGCCTGTCAGGAACTGCCTTCGCCGTACAAAACACAAACACGCACGTGCCGTACTGTTCCATCTGGGTAACCGTTGCGGTTGGGGTCCGTCCTGCTTGGCTTGCTAACAACGTCTGCATTTCCGCCTTGTCCGTCTGTCTGTCTGTCTGTCTGTCTGTCTGTCCATCCCCCGGTACCGCAGCTGCTCCTCCCCGCGGCGGAGATGTTGCGGGAGGCAGTACGGCGGGCGATGGCGGCGGCGGGGGGTGGACCCATCGGTCCGGATGCAGGTGGGGGACGGGGGGGGGGTGCCTGAGGCGGGGACGGAGGTCATATGGTACGAAAGGTGAGATTCTCCTCTGTCCCAATATCCCGTGTAGAATATCCGTCTACCTCGGGCATCTGCTTCACTGGTCAGTGGTTCGTCTTACCCCCCCCCCCTTTTCCGCCCTCTCCCGCCGTTTTTACCCCCCCCCTCTCCCCCCCCCCCCGGTCCAGGTCAGCTCCACTGGGTGCGGCCGGAGTGGCGACCAGCCCCGGGGCACGTGGGGGAGGCCGTGGTGTACATACTGCTGTGAGTCCGTACGTCTGTCTGTCCGTGTCCTTGTGTGTCCCTTGTCCGTATGCTGTACGTCTCTATTTACCTCGCTCAGCCGGCTAGCAGGATGTGAGGGACTGGGGACAGGGGCCCATCCTCCCCATACTGCTTTACGCCGTACTATGACCTGCGATAGCATGGTTGGTCGTACATGTATTTACGGCGTGGAAGTGTAATTATTGAAAGGGAGCAGAGGATCAGGTGCGAGTGGGAGTGGTGTGTGATGCTGTGGAGGGGGGGAGGACTGGGGGCCTCTGGCCTGGGGGATGGCTTTAACCGGCCGAATCGGCGCAATTTAATAAATGGTGCGTTAAACCCAACCGAACCGAACCGAATCTTTTTCAATTTCCAATCCTTGCTGTTGTTATTGAGACCTGGGAGTTGTGACGCGGCGTTGAGGAGCAGAACCGGTCTAGACCGCTGGTTCGGAAAAACACACTGCTCGGAGCTCCCGGGGGGGGGGAGGAATGGGCGATGCCGAGGGGCGATACCCGAGTGACACCTGGGAGGAACTACAACACGCGTGTGCCCCCAGTTTCTCCTCCGCCCCGTCAAGTCAGGGGGGTTTGTCCCGCGGTCCTGTACGACTACGGAGCCGCCTCCCATGAACAGCCATGAACTGCTGCTGTCATGTCACGCTGCCGTGTTATTCTGCTACTGCTGCCACTGCTGCCACTGCTGCTACTGCTGTCACTGCCCTGGCCGCCGTGCTGGCACCCGCCCGTTGCTGTGCCCTCAGACGGTGGGATGGCTTGCTGTACGTGGGTGAGAGTGAGGACATCGCCACCCGGCTGCGGACCCACCGGGCCGGGGAGACCCGGGAGCGGCGGGCGGGGGGGAGGCAGCTGCTGGCGGGGCCGGGTAGGGAGGAGGAGGTGGCGGCGGGGGCGAAGGAGGTTGGGGGTTGGGGGTTGGGGGGGTTGGGGGGGTAGGGTGGGTAGGGTTTAGGGCGAGGTGAGGTCGGGGGGAGGGGAAGTATGGGCGCGAATGACGTTCAAGGTCGGAGGAGGGGCGAGTGAACGTCTGAAATATGAAAAGGGAGAGAGATGGGAGGCTCCGAACCCACTTGCCGAGTGGGTTTGCAGTTGGGTTGATAAGCCGGTGGTCGCTTCGGTGCCCTGGCGCGTCGCATTGGTCGGTTAGGTCTTGTCGCTCTGGACCCCGGACCTTTACTTTGGTGGTTTGGACTTGATGTACTTGATGTCCCCCATCACCTCCCTCCCTCCCTCGCCATCATCTCTTTCCTCGCGCCCTCCCCTCTACCTTCCCCTTCCCCCTTACATACACATACACACACACACACATACACACAGGCGGCAAGCGCAACGCCACCAGCCTGCACTGCGTCTACTCTGTGATACCTCGGAGTGCGGGGGGTAAGAGCGCGGCGTTGGACGTGGAGGCGGAGCTCATAGGGCGGCTGCAGAGGGAGGGCTGGGAGCTCAAGTCCGACCACGACAAGAAGCGGGACGGACTGCACCGGCCGCAGCTGCCCGTGCAGACGTAGCTAGCGGTGGCGGCCTCTGCGGCTGGAGGAGGAGGAGGAAGAGGAGGAGGAGGAGGAGGAGGAAGCGGCGGCCGTGTGGCTGTGGGCACCCAAGTGGGAGTCAAGGCGAGGTAGTCTGCGGTTAGGTGGCCGGGTGGTTTAGGATAAGATGCAAGGCTGCTGCTCGCGTACACAGAAATAAAACTCACTCACACATGAACTGACGCGGCAGGATGCGGGGCGAGGGGTGCGTTGTAGAATAGAGGGAGCCTCTGCGTGTGGGGAGAGGGGGAGGCGGCGTAGGGCGGCGGTATGCTGGTGTATGTCGGCAGTTTGTGTTGGTGGAGGTGGAGGAGCCTGCTGGTGTGGGTATACCTTGGGAAAGCCACAGACCAGCAGGAGGTGCCTTAGGGCGCCTCGTGTCCGTTGTTATTGGTGTGCATGTGTGTGTGTGCATGTATGTGTGTGTGTTTAAGGGGGCCGCCGCCGCCCTCCGTTTCGTTGTTTTTTATGCGGCAGGAGGCAGCCAACAGCAGCAGCAGCAGCAGCAACAACAAGATAACGATAGCACTAGCAGTAGCAGGGCCGTTGTCTGTTCGAACATCATGCGGCATCTGGATTTGAAGCCAGAGAAAATTGTATTAGTAGTGGTACTAGCACCAGTAGTAAGGGAGGGGGGGGTGTGATATTCGGGCTTAAGGTTGTCCTTCCTTCCTGTGGCTTTATTGTTTTTTACCATAAAGAGTGCAGTTACAGTACAGTGCAGTGCAGCTTTTTCTCTCTTCCGTGTGCTGTGTTGCTCTCTGGTTGGTGTCTTCTGGTTGGTGCCCTCTGGTTGTTACTGATGCAACACTGCCTCTCGCTGGGAAGCGAGCACAGACAGCATTATTGCCGGAGGGGGAATCGTACTGTGGGTGGCGGGTGTCGTGAGTGGCTGGATGGCGAGCTGGTGGCGAGCTGGCTGTTCTGGTGCCCGTGTGGAGGGCCGTACGTGGACCTTGCCGCAGCGGGTGCTAGACGGAAATCAGTTGTCAGTTGTCGGTTGTGTTTTGGGCTGGACGAGGCCCAGCAGCAGCAGGAGGTAGAAGGGGAGGAGGGGGAGGTTTTGGCAATTTATCCTGGGTTGGAGGCGCGTGTAGATGGGGCTGCAGGAGGTTGCGGGTACTTGATGTGAGATGTGAGAGGAGCAAGAGGCGGCAAATACTGCCCTCAAGGACCTGCACTGCTCAGGTACGACATGGCACGTGAGTGTGTGTATATGTGTATGTATGTAGTACATGCACGGCCCTACGCGGATGCGCCGGACGGGGGCGGAACGGATGATGGTCCTTGTGCTCCCCATCCCCGCCCTTCCACACCGACGGGGCCGACGTGCGCCCCCCGCCACGTCCGTCACGTCGTGCTCCTGTGTGAAAGTGATTTTTCCTGAATGCAAGGAAGGGGGAAGAGTCTTTCAGGTCGCTAAGCGGCAAGCGCGGCCTGTAGGCGACTGTTCCCGTGCCATTTGGTGCCCACACCCGCGTGCATCCTTACGTGAGCAACCCTGCTCAGGCGCCTCCCTCAACAAAAACACAGTCCCGCGGCCTAACACAGCGATCAGCCCGTAGCAAAGAGCTAATTGACTTATTACAAAAATATTATTACATTTCAATACAAGGGCCTTGCATGTAGAGGCGGATGAAGGGACGTGTAGCCCAGGGACAGGTGGGAGGATACATAGACCGCAAAACAATCGCAAAGCGTCGGTTAGCGTCCCATCCTTTTCATCGCCATGCGACAAATATATTATGAACCTTTTTTCGTTCTTCAACAACAACGCCGTCAACGGCCTAAACAACCTACTCATATGGCCACCCGCTGCAGGCAGGCCGGACCCCCGACCAGCCAGCCATTAAGGGCCAAGCCAGCCAAAACAAGGACATGGGGATCACACGAACCCCCACACGCAGACGAACCGCGCAATCTACTTGCATGCCTTGCGGCAACGACCATGATAATTCATCTCCACAACATTCATCCATCCATTTATCCATCCACAAGATGCAGATCGCGGTTCATTGCAGACCGGAATAAAATCACAATCTTACAATACAGTCGCGTTCATTCATTTCTCTAAAACACGCACACATGTACGCGTCTAAGTAGATGACCAGCGCAGCAGGTGAGAGACTCGCGCGCGAGCTAACGGACGGTCCTCGCGGGCGGCATGCCGGAAAGCGAAAGGAAAAAGGCGTCGAGCGTTTGAGGCAAGGCAAGGGCGAGGCGAGAGAGCACAAAGCCCACTTGCTCGTCCTCCAAGCCAGGGAAATACGTTGCGAGGATGCCGTCGCCCAGCGGCGGTGGCACGCTGCGCTTTCATCCTACCTTGCTAAGAGAACAAGAACAAACTAGGTTAGCAGCAAAGCTGTGTGCCCAAAAGCACCTCTTTGTTAATGCGCAAGCACACACACACAAAAAACGCAACAACACACACACACACACGCGCAAGGACAAGCTTTGAAAGATCGACGCGCAAGGGAGAAAGAGGCTGAGTGCGCGCTGCTCTTGCTGAAAGCGAGCACGGGAGCGTTCATGCACAGCTCGACGGGGGGGTTCGCGTCACATGCTTTTCAGAAGGACAAGGGGAGGAAAGAGTGCAAACAAGCCGGCCGCAGTGCTTCTTGTCCAAACGCGTCATAAGTACCGCCACTACTTGGTGCGTGTAACTTGAGGGTAAACTCTTGTACGGAACAAACGGAACAAACAACCTGTACGGAAACACCACGTGCTCTTAATGAAATAACGAGCTGCATCACGGCATGCATCCCAGGGCAGCGTTGCAAATGCACCACATGCGCACTCCTCAGCTAGAATGCTGCCCGCAGGCCTTCCGTAAGGTTCAGGAAGGTGATGTGGCCTTCTTCACGGCGCGCCTGGACCGCCGTCGTGTACCGGATAAGTTCGACACCACGCCAAGGGAGCCGGGCCGTCCAGGCCACGATAGACGGCACCACGCGAGCGCACCCCGGTGCTGCTGCCAGGCAGGGAGGGCATATCAGGGAGTATAGCCACCACCACCAAGACGCTGCACGGGCAGGCCCGCTGCCTCCCCCACACAGACGCACGCACGTGCGAGTGCGCCGTGCGCACGGAATGCTTTTAAAGGACCCAAAGGCAGGTCGGTAGGCAGGTCGGTAGGCAGGTCGGTAGGCAGGTAGGTAGGTAGGTAGATAAGGAAGCCCGGGGAGGGATTGAGGAGGCGGAGGCGGAGGAGGAGGCGGCGGCGGAGGAGGAGGCGGAGGAGGAGGCGGACGCCCTCCGTGAGGTTAAGGACAGCAGAAGAGGAGTTCCGCGAGGCTGCGAACTGCAGCTGCCGCTGCTGCTGTTTGCTGCGAGTGGACCCCTCCAGCCGCACAGCGCCCCGCCGCGCGCGCTACGGAACCCCGAGCGGCCCCCTGCTCGTGGCTCTTCACCATCAAGCCAAATAAGCTGGGGTGGATGCAATACAGCGCATCCGTCCCGAGGAGAACGAAGTATCAACGGCTCCAAAAGACCTCATCAGCCTTTCCTCCCCCCCTGCCTCTGACCAGCTGACCACTTAAGCTGTTTAATGAATTTCATGTACAGCGCGCAGCGCGGCTTTGCGCCGTGAGTAGACCACATAAGCTGCGGCGGCGCCCAGCAGCACAGCAATGCCCAGACCCACGCCCAGCCCTGCGCCCAGCGCCATAGTCTGTGTGCGGTCCTTGCTTTCGTCAATCGCCAGCTGCTCCAGGCTCGGCGGTGTCAGCTTATTGACCTCTACCACCTGCAGGGCGGGGAGAAAAGGTGGTCAGCGAAGATGACACAAATGATGATATAATAAAAAGGATGACAACAGTGGACATCCTTTGGAAATTGCGCTGCTCAAGCAACGATTTATTAAACACCCGAATTTTAAATACACACCGAAAATATTATATATATGGGTATAAAATCTCCCTTCCAGTCAACAACAACGGTCAACAACAACAACAACAACAACAAGACGTAGTCGCGCGCCAGCCCCTGCGCTGTGTTTCGGCCCCCGGTCAGGGCCCCCGACGGTGCTCGTCCTTTCTCGGGACGAGAGCCGCCCACGGTGTAACACCCCCCTCTCCTCAACAAGAGGGCCAAGGTCACGGCACCGTAAGGGGCAGCAACAAATAAGCGAGTGAGAAAGGATACAAATGGAGGAACCGTATTGCACAGCAAAGGAATCCTAGGAAAAAAAATTGCAGTTCTCTGTCCTGCCCTTCCCCCGTTCCTCCTCCTCCTCCTTCCAACCTTTCCTCCTTCCAACCTTTCCTCCGCGCACCTGAACCAGAGTGGACAGGATGGGTGTGCTGATGAGGAATTCCGCACGGAAGGCGTTATCAAAGATGATAGACGGCGTGTTGACCAGCGTGAAGAGGTAGGTGGCGGCGGAGTTGGCATCCACCGCACCCGGCAGGCTCACCAGCATGCGGACCACAGTGGCGCCGTCGGTGGCGGTGTCCTGGAACAGCTCATACGGGCTCACCTGCCGGGCGGAGCGGGTGCGTGCGTCTATGAGACGATAATGATCATGCTGCTGATGGTGGATAACGGTAACAATGACGATAATGATGCTGCCGGTGCTAATGATGTTATTGCTGCTGCTGCTGCTGCTGATGATGATGATGGTGGTGGTGGTGGTGAGGGAGGGGAGAGGAATTGCTGTTGTGTTGTCGCGGGGTAACTTAACAATGGAGGCTGTGGTTACAGAAAGCAGGTAAACCAAACCCAAACCCAAATCCAAACCCCAACAAGTCCAAACCAAAAACAACACACACTCACACACAGGGAAACGGAAACCAAGACAACAGTAGCCGCAGCAGGCAACACACGGAATCCTCCCACCCTCCCTCCCCCACCACGCACCTGCGTGTCGCTGATGTTCCGGTAATAGGCGGCCACCTTCGCCGCCACCGCGCTCTGGAACAGCGCCGGCCTGCCCGGCTGGCTGGTCAGCGCGAGGAAGTCGAGCAGGAAGCGCAGCTCCATGCGGGCTGCCAGGGGGCTGGCGGGGGGGCTGGGGGGCGGGGGACTGGGGGGAAGGGGCGTGTAGCACAGGTACGGCTTCCTGCGGGGGCAGAAGTGGGTACATATGGTACGATATGGTGTGGGTCAGGTAGACCCCCGCGGCGGATGTAAGGGTAGTTGGGGGAGCGGGGTATCCAACGAGGGGAGCAAAAGAGGGGTTGGAAGTGCCGGTAGTGGTGGTCGCAGTCAAACCAAACATATCCGCTTCCCTAGAGCCATCGCCCCCTTTCCCCCTCAACGCCCCCGCCGTCGCTCCTCACATTCTCCCGGTGCTGTTGCGTTGTCAGATAGGACATCATCATCATCACCATCATCAGGTGACTTATCATGCCTAAGGTCCCGCGCCCTCCCTCCCTCCCTAACCACACCCAGCCACCCACCCCCGCCCACTTCCTGACGCTCACATGGTTAGGCAGTTGCGCACCAGCAGCTTGGGCCCTCGCTCCGTCTGCAGCATCCCTTGGAACGGCCCCACCATGCGATCCGTCATCGAGGCGCAGCAGCCCCGTGCGCTCTGCACACAGCTGGGGTCCAGCACCTGCACGTAGCTGTCGATGTCCACACCGTCGATGGCGGGCACCACACCGCCGTCAACGAACCTGTACGCGGTGTCGTTGTTGCGGCGGACCACGCCCACCCAGAACTCCGGCATGTAGTACAGGTTCCAAGCCTGGTCGAATATGTTGTACAGCTCCTGGTTGCCGCTGGGCCAGGCCGCCAGGGACATCTTATAGGAGCTGGGGGTCGCGGGTGGGTGGGGCGGGTGGGGCGGGTGGGTGGGGGAATCTGTTAATATAATAATAACCCACCACCGCCCACCCCACCCACCACTGGGGGATCTTGACGGCATCGGGATGTCCACCTCCCACCTCCCACGTCCTCTACCCCCACCCCTGACTTCACCCCCCACTCCTCCACCCAGTCACCCATCCATCCCCCAACCGCTTCCCTTCCCTACCATCAGCAGCAACAACAACCCCCCCACACACAACACTCCAGCTGGCCCCCAACCCCCACATCAGCCCCCACTCCCCCCCACTCCCGCCTACCTACCTACAGACCTCCTGTGCGGTGATCCAGCTAGCGGGTTCCGTGTACATGTAGTACGTGGACAAGCCGGTCTGGAAGGAGTAGATGTCAACACCTGTAAACAGACGGTGTGTGTGTGTATGTGTGCGTTTGGGGATGTGGGGAAGGGGGAGGGAACCAAAAAGGGGGGGGTGCAGGGGCAGAGTCCAGGGTCGGCAAGGGATGTGATGCGCGATGGGTTGGAAAGGACGGGGAGGTGTGCCCACATGCTCAGGGCGCCCCTATGTTGAATACCTCAACCATCTGTACGTACTTATATCATATATGTACGTCTGTCTGTCTGTATGTGTTTGTTAGTATTGGTACGCCTAGGTGGATGGACAGGAAAGAGCTCCGCCGAAAGGACCCCGGGGTGGAGTGGGAGGTATCGGGGTGCCGTACGCTGGGAGGCCCCCCAACCGCCGCGCTGGAAACTCACTTGACGGGGGGCTGGGCGGCGCCGGGGGCGCGTATGGGGGTCTGGGAGGAGGTGACGGGGGTGAGGGCGGTGATGGAGGGAAAGGCGGATCGGGGGAAGGAGGTGGCGGCCGGGGGGGAGGGGGTGGTGGGCTGGGGGGCAAGGGGCTCGGGGGTATTGGGGAGGGTGGGGGCGAAGGCGGCGGGGAGGGTGGGGGTCGCGGAGGCCGAGGCGAGGGAGGAGGCCGCGGCGGTTGCGGCGGTCGGGGCGATGGTTGACTCGCTCCTGCGCGTGGGGATGTTTTAAGAGGGGTTAGAGGGATAGATACATGACCAATATCTATTTGGGCTTTGAAATTACAGTTGGAAAGGAACACGGAACCAGAACAATCTGTTCGCGTGAATTTCGCGGAATGTGGAAACAGACGCGTCATCAGAGCCCAGGCCTCTTGTAGCCCACCTGGTTTAAGCGAGCTGAACAGGATAAGAAATGTGAGAAGCAAGGTCCTGCTCCATTTCTCAGGCAGAAGCCTTTGCGGACTTGGTCTCACACTTCTCGGCCTCCCCATGCAAGCGTTGTATCACTCCAAAAGCTTAAGGCATTAATTAAGAACGTTAAGGTAGCTGGCGTTCTGTAACGTGGAGTGGTGCAAGCTACATGGCTATTCGTCGCATAGCACCCAACAATGTCCTACAGAAAATCAGTGACTTAGGAGGGAACATTAAAGCCACTGGGCTACGTACAGTAACATGTACCAGTCCACTGCAGTTAATAACTCAATAGGAAAAAGCAAAATCTAATGGTCAAAAGAAAAGGTAGGTTCGAGCAGGAAGATTGACGCCCAAAGGTTACCACCAAGGAAATGCTCGATATAAAAACGATGTGCTGCGATACGTGCGTACACGCAGAACAATAGGCATGTACAGGTAGGGATGGGATTGTCGGCTTGTACGGCAGGAGCCAGAAGTTGCATAGCTCAGACGGGCATCCAGATGGCAGCAGCACATGCTTAATGTGAAGGCAATTAATGAAATTTGAAAGCCTGACACCGTAACTACCTGCGTATTTTGCAGCTGGGCTCTACCGGTGGCGTGGAGAAATTGATGTATTCTCTCCAAACAGTCCGGGACATCAGCGTCGCCCGCGAATGGAAGCTGTCAATCTGCACCTCTTGACTGCGGTTTGCTAAGGATGTGCTTCAATGTCACGCCGTCCCCGCACAACATGCCATCGGATGGAGCAGACCCCGTGGATTCATGACGCTTTCCCCAGCCTGCAGGCCCCAACCGCTTAACTATTTATTTTACTGATGTGTTTGCCAATAAACCTGCTCTCGTCGGTTCTCACATAGTTGTAAACCCGATCATGGTGATTGCGCCAGCCGGCATCTTTGGCTCAGCCGCCAAAAAGGACACACTTTTGGGAATCTACGCCCCCTTAGATTTTTTACGGATCGGATCCGGCCAGGTCCAGTGCCTGGCAGCGCCCCAACCGCGTGTGATGGGAAAACTGCACATAGGGGGATTTGATGTCGTGCGATTCCAAAACACAGTTCTATGGACCTTCGAACACACGTTCCTCATTCCGCCGTGGTGTATTGCCACCTCCCAATTTCACAAGCTCGGGCATTGCAGAAAAGGCCGATACGCTTGAAATGGTTTCGGGGCGGGTTCATTTACCGACTGACGCTTCTTCGGTGAATGCGAGCTGTGGTGGTGAGCTGAGCTGCCCCGCTCCGCCCAGGCGTGTGGCAGCTGAAAAACAGCGCCAGCTTTGCCGTGATTTCCTGCCTAGTCTCTGCTTGCGGCCCCGGTCGCGTTGCGTTGAGCAGGCCTTCAATGCCGCCATTAGCATTGCTTGCCCGCCTCGTCTGGCATTGCGAGCCACATCATCCCCAACATCACGCGGTCGTGCCAGACAAACTGCGTGTGTTTGCTGCTAGCTGATACACGGACGGTTTAAGGCTAACTGCTACTCTCGCGTATGCGTGGGGATGGTTTAGGTTACACTTAAGGTTAAAAAAAGGCTGAACGAATGGCTCGTGCTATTGTGCCCGGAACCGCAGACTCCAGAAACCCTCAGGCAGTGTTGGTGACAGGGTGCCGGGTTGACCAGCGGTTGGGAATGATGCAGGGTCCGCAGCTAGCGGGGGGATTGGGGGATGGGTGTGAGACCCGTAGCTGCCTCTCCTGGTTGTCAGCATCCGGAGTAGGGAGGATCCGCATCATGGCCCTACAGTCAAAGAAATTGGAAAACGTTTGCCCTTTCGTTCGGTCACCGCGGCAGTATGGGCGGGGGCGGGGAATGTGCATTTTTATATAGTCGAAGCACAGGGCTGCCGTGTGCACCCTTTCACAGGGTCAGGCCGCTGCTTGTCGCGCTATGACCGGCAAGGTACATGTGTATCTAGGAGGGTAGAATTTTGACGGGGGGGATGTATCGTTTACGGAAGCCTTGCCATGAAAGCGCTGGCGGTGACAGTATTATTATGATGTGCTATTACGTTCGCTAGGCACCTCGCCTCAGCGCTGCTGAATGTCCTGTCGTTTCGGGTATATCTGTTCTAACATGTTTCGTTGTTAGTCTTATCTTCGTACTATCACTGCGCAGCAGCGCGGCGGGAACCCCATAGGTGAGGAAACATGTGGGGTTACGACCTGCCGGGATTCCCGAACATAGGGGAACCCCGGCTCATGGCTGTGCATATACTTCAGACCTTTTCTGTTAAAACATATACACTGATTTGTCAATAGCCTTAAAAGCGCTGGAGTCTGAGGTTCTGCATCCGCGTACAGGCGAGAGGAAGTACGAAGGCGTACGGCGTACTGTGTTCAAGCAACGTGGACTAATCAGGTACCTAACCTTCAGTGCAACGTTAGCGTTAGGGACGTATCAAGGGTAGTCCAGCCATTTGCTTTCTACCCTTTGCGCGCCTTGAAAGGCGCAAGTTACATCAGTGTGTCGGCACTTGGTTCACACTCTATCGACTTGCCGCAAAGTTGTAAAAATGCAGAGGACTGGAGGCCTAGTGGCCCAGCTTGCTAGCGTTCAGCTTACTGGCGCGCTGCAGGAGCTAAAGACTGGGTGCGTTTGGAAAAAGGCATGCCTGCACAGTTTGAGGCTCTGATGCATAGAAGATATCATTTCCCTGGCCTATCCAATTTGCTTGGGCTGTTAAATGTGCAACGAAGCGATGCTAGGCTTGCCGAAAGTGGTGTGGTGTCAGGCTGTTCCACGTTGTTTGGTAGCACTTGAGTGAAGGCCGTTTGTGTTGGGAGGAGCATTAATTAACATTAGTCCGATAAGCTTCAGCAGCTCTCTGGAAACGAGGACGATACCCTGCGCAGGGTGCTGAGGGCTTTCAGCACGCAGGCGCCTGCAGCGGGCAATGTTGCTGCTCCTCCGCCTCCTCCGCCTCCTCCAGCTAAGACCTCCTTCGGCGGACTGAAGGATGATGATCGTATTTTCCAAAACATCTACGGCCGGCACGACACCAGCATCAAGGTGAAGCAGAAGCTCCTTCTTCCTTTTAATGGCTCTGCTTCCACTTTTTTGCAAGCTAGGGGGTCTCGTTTGTTTTGGCGTGCGCCTGTAAAGTTCAGCCTATTCTTCGCCGTGGCCTTCTAGTCATGCCAGGCAATGGCTAAGTTCTTACACCCAAAATTCATCACTTTTACAGGGTGCCATGTCTCGGGGCGACTGGTACATGACCAAGGAGCTCGTCCTGAAGGGCCGTGACTGGATTATCGACCAGATGAAGAAATCGGGCCTCCGTGGCCGCGGCGGTGCTGGCTTCCCCTCCGGTCTGAAGTGGAGCTTCATGCCAAAGGCGAGTGAATGATAGAGATGGGGCGGACAATACCCGGGGCCTTGAGGCCGCCCTCTTGTTGGGCTTCTACGTCACCTGCTTCAGTTCTGCTTGAGTACTGTTACCACCAGGAAGTGCGATCAAGTATTGATAAGGGCGGAGGGACGGCCCAGGCTGCACTATTATCTGGCGCAGTAGGGTCGGGATGGAGGGGTGGAAATCGGCTGCACACACCTTCATTCCTGTAACACGCCCACACGCCCACACGCCCACATCCAGTGGTTCGCCTTATCCCCCCACATCCCCACCCCCATGCAACTGCACCCTCACCCTCACCCCCACCCTCATCCCCAACATCACCCCGGATACTTCCGACCCTTCCCACCGGCCATTTTGCATACCACGTGCACACCCCTTTCCCCTCCCCCCGCCCCCCCCTCTACCGTCAGGCCTCTGACGGGCGACCCAGCTACCTGGTGGTGAACGGTGATGAGTCGGAGCCTGGCACGTGCAAGGACCGGGAGATCATGCGGCACGAGCCGCACAAGCTGGTGGAGGGCTGCCTCATTGCGGGAGTGGCCATGGGTGCGAGGGCGGGATACATCTACATTCGGTGGGTGTAGCCGGGAGCTGCGTGTGTGTGCTTGTGCGGGGTTGCGTGACGGCTTCAATGCGGTGACCACCATGGCAGTAATGACGGCCGAAGGAGTGGCGGGTGGGGTGGGGATAGGGCGGGCAGTGTATCTTAACAACGTGCATGGGGTCTGTAAGAAGTGCTTTACGTTTGAAGCAGGAGCGACTTCTGACGCGTGATGGTGCCATGCGCCTGGGGAAGGGACACTCGTACTCGTACTGCGTATGTATGTACATGCGAGCGCGTCGAGACTGGTAGCTGCTAAAGCCGAATTGATAAAGAGAGGGGTCGAAATGCCTTGCCTTGGGGATGAATCATGTTTTGGCGGCGGCCGCCTTTTACCCGCGGATTGATTGTTAGGATGGGGCCCCGGAGGAGGTGGGCTGTGAGAAGGGAGCGTGCTGGACTTGAAGTGAGGGCTTCCCGGAGGGTGTGTGTGCCACCGGTGGAAGAGTGCGTGTGTGTGCGTGTGGCCGCGGATTGCGGTGTCCATAAAAAGGTGGAGGAGCGTGGGATATGGGAGACGACAGTGCAGTAGGGGTGCAGGCCCGTGCAGACATGCTGGTAGGTTGTAGGGAAAGTCCGTTTTCGCGCGTAGGTGAAACCCTTTTAGGGTTTTGCAGCTGCGGAAAGAGGGTACGCTTGGTGGCGGTGTGGTGGCACGAACAGTAATGCATGTGTTTTTGCTAAGTTGATCTGCCCAGGATGGCGGGTTTGGAAGGCATTTGCTGCACTCGCGATACTGGGAAAGATGGCAAAGAAGTGGGGGGGGAGGGTTGGGGGCATCCAGTTGGCTGTTGATCTTCATCTTTGCTCTCCCGGTCGCCGCGAGGGCTGCCCAGGGGGGAACTCACCTCGGTTTAGGAACTCGGGCAGTATGTGTGTGCATGTGCGTGTCTGTGTGTGGGGGGGATAGAGGAAAAGGGGGGTAGGCTGGAAGGGAGGAGATCTGTTTATAGCTGTGTAGATCCCTGGGGTGTGATCCTGAACTCCGTGTGTGTGCGTTTGGGGGGGGGACAACTTGTAGGGGGGAGGGAAGGAGGGAAGTACAGGTTCTGATTGGACGTTGGATCGTGTTAGGCTGGCGCGGTGATCTAGTCAACCGGGGCGGCCAGAGTAATCTGTGCCCCCAGTAAGCTGCCTGTCTGGCTGTAAGCTGCCCAATGTGGCCGTAAGGGACCCTTTGCGCTGCCAGGTGTGCCGCCGGCCAGGTGTGCTGCTTGCACGTGCTTGTGTCGCACGTTCTACCATGCTCTTACCTGCCGGCCTGCCTGTTCTTTTTCTGCCGCTTGCGTGTATGGAGCCGGCTTGTATTGAAGTTGTTGGCCTACTCACCACCAGCTCACTCGCTTCATTCCCCTCCCTCCCTTCCTGTCGACCGCGCAGTGGCGAGTTCGTGAACGAGAGGCGCTCCGTGATGCGTGCCATTGACGAGGCCTACGCCAAGGTGGGGTCGGGAACTCGGGAGCCGGACTGGGGGAGGAACGCGGGGTCGGGCTGATGGAGGGGAGGGGAGTGGGCTGTATTGATGAATGGGACTTATACCCGTGTCGCTCCATCATTTTAAGAGGAAGTGGAGTGAGGCCCCCAGTGGAGAGTTTGACTCGCTAAGTCCCTTCTGTCGCCTCACCCCCACAGCAGGTCTTAACCACACAGGGCGACAACCCCGCAACAGGGCCCTCCCCCCTCCCTGGGCCCGGGGCCATCCTTCCATCCCGACCCTTCCCCTTCCCTTCCCTCCCCATTCCTCCCAACCCACCCCCCTTCACAGACCCATCTCCCTCCCGGGCCCTGAAGAACTCCCCGGGGGCCCGCTACCTCCTGATTCACTCTCTCCCCGTCCGCACCCGGCAGAGTGTGCCGCCTTACACAGGCGCCCCCCCCCCGTCTCTTACCACTCGTTCGTGGTTCGTCCTTCCCCCCCCCGTCTCTCACCCACCGCGTTTCATTCCGTCGCTCCCTCGCAGGGCTTCCTCGGTAAGAACGCCTGCGGTAGCGGCGTCGACTTCGACCTGATGGTGCACTACGGAGCGGGGGCGTACATCTGCGGCGAGGAAACGGCGCTTATCGAGTCGCTGGAGGGTGCGTCACTGCGCGCGCGTGGGTTGTTGTTGTGATTCCCGGGCTGTTGAGAGTGTTGGGGGCTGATGAAGTCGGGGGCGGTTTCTTGAGTGGATGCGTGAATGCATGCGTGGTGGGACTGTGGGGCCGGTCTGAAGGATGCGTATGGGGAGCTGACCGCGGACTTTGCTGCCTTTGGGCCTTTCCGGCTAGCTAGGGGCGGTGAGCTCATGCCGCGGTGCTAATAGACCTGTTTGAGCCCAATATCTTCTTGGTCTGAACGGGGCTTGCTAAGCTAAAGGCGGGAGCTAAAGGAGGGAGGGAGCTAACGGCAGCTTGTTGCACGTCGTGTCGGGCAGATGTGAACATTTCCTTTAGTCAGTCAGTCAGCCAGTCAGTGAGTCAGATGTTGTCAAGGCGGAAAACGGTGCCTTGCTTTGGGTTTTTTCCAGGTCGCCTGTCCCGCCGCCGCGCCTCATGGAAGCTCAGCACCCCCTCTTAATAACAATAACACACTGGTAGCGCTGTAGACACACGCGCTATCCGCGCATAGTTATTATTATTATTTATTCATTTGTTAAAAAATGCCGTGTCATGCCGTGCTGCTGGAGGAGGCTATCTCTAGAACCATCATCCGTCCACCTTGTCCACCTTGCCATATATCTACACACACACTGATACGTTGCGCGCGCCCCCTCCCCCTTTTGAACCCGGTCCGCAGGCAAGCAGGGCAAGCCCCGCCTCAAGCCCCCTTTCCCCGCCGGCGTGGGTCTGTACGGCTGCCCCACCACGGTCACCAACGTGGAGACCGTGGCGGTGTCGCCCACTATCCTGCGCCGCGGCCCCGAGTGGTTCTCGTCCTTCGGCCGCAAGAACAACGCCGGCACCAAGCTGTTCTGCATCTCCGGCCACGTCAACCGGCCCTGCACGGTCGAGGAGGAGATGAGCATCCCGCTGAAGGAGCTCATCGAGCGACATGCAGGTGGGAACTGGTTCATTTATTATATCGCGGGAGGGATGATTTAGGGTTAAAAGAAATATTGTTTTGTTGATATAGGAATGGTGGAGTGTGGTTTGGTGTGAGGAGGAAGGTGAGTTGTGGGATGAGGATGTGGTTGCCGGAGCCGCTATCCCAAGTTCTCTGTGGTTTAGGGTTTTCCTTTCGAGCCCCTCTCCGATACACACAACCCGGAACTCCCTGATGCTGCCGCCACCAGTGCTCGCAAGCGTTGTTCGGCTCTCCGTCGTCCGGTGTGGTGGTGGTGTTGAGCATATCGTCTGTAAAGCAGCATGCTGCCGGTCCTGACAGGGGGACATCGTGATGAGGCACATCCTGATGCACACACACGTGTGTCAGCCATCACGTGCTCTCTCTCTCCCCACCTGTGTGGCGGTGGTTCGTCATACGTCATCATGAAAACCCTGCGCTTGGGGCTCTTTTGAGCCTCGCTGTTGATTATCATCCATTATTCCCACCATACCAGTTTTTGTTTTGCTCCCCTGGTTGGTACAACATACATTCTTACTCGTGTGGAAATCAACACCCCGTGTACCAACACCCTCTGCACGCAGGCGGTGTCCGCGGCGGTTGGGATAACCTGCTCGCCATCATCCCGGGCGGCTCCTCAGTGCCGTTGCTGACCAAGAAGGTGCGGAGACAGCCCGGGTGGGGTGGGGTAGGGAAGGGTAGGGGGCCTGCTGGGGAGGCAATCTGATGGGAGGGGTTTGGTTACGATTCTGATGGCGGTGGAGGTGAGGTGGAGACCGGAGACAACCATGTCACGCGCCATGGCAGCACCATGCTCTCCCGTGATCCCGCCGTGCCGTTTTCTCCTTTTCCCCCCCCCCCCTTGCACATGACCCTCCCCCCTTCCCATGGCAGTAGCTTCACTCGTTCGTGGTTCGTCTTTCCCCCCTTCCGTTGTCGTGATGATGTCCCCTGTTCGCCCCCCTTCATCCCCAGTTGTGTGACACGGTGCTGATGGACTTCGACGCGCTGAAGGAGGCGCAGTCGGGGCTGGGCACCGCAGCCGTCATCGTCATGGACAAGTCCACGGATGTCATCGACGCTATCGCCCGGCTGTCGTACTTT
Organism: Volvox carteri f. nagariensis; assembly: GCF_000143455.1. Taxonomy (NCBI): domain Eukaryota; kingdom Viridiplantae; phylum Chlorophyta; class Chlorophyceae; order Chlamydomonadales; family Volvocaceae; genus Volvox; species Volvox carteri. Next base: position 1,622,646 of record NW_003307552.1, on the reverse strand, counting down.
TACAAGCACGAGAGCTGCGGCCAGTGCACACCTTGCCGCGAGGGGACCGGTGGGTGGCGTCCGGCTGGGAGGGGGCTGCGATGATCACGAGCACCAAATGATTTGCGATGGGGTGTAGGGTCCCCGGGCGATGAAGCATGCGCCCGACGTCAGTTAGCGGTTACATGTCACATGGGGCTCTGTACAGGGGTCGGCTTCGAGTGGCAGTAGTGAGGATGCTGAAGGCGGGGAGGCAGGAGGGGGATGGGGAGGGGACGGGGGTGGTAGGTTTAGGTGTGTGGGGGGCCCCCCACATGCTGTATAAATAGTCGAAAGAAAAGCGCGTGTCTGGCCTAGGGCAGCAGGTCCAGAGTAGCAGGGCAAGGAGATGCGGCGGGGGGAGGCAGAGGGCCAGGGAAAAGGAAAGGCGGCGGGTTACCGGCGCAAATTTCATAGCCAAATTCAAAAGTTCAAAAAATGGAATGACCAGTACAGCTTTGTATGTAAGTTCTGAGTATCAGCGCAGCCGACATGCGTTGCACCTTACTGCTATCGCCAGGTCCCCGAACACTTTATTCACCCACTGCACAACTACTCGCCGTTCCGTGCTGAATAAAACGGTTTCTCGTCTTTGTTTTGGTTTGGTTGGGGGGCCCTACCGCTGGCACCGTGCCGACGTGTCAACTTCGCGCCTTTGTGGTGTTGTCTGCCCGTCCGCTAGGCTGGCTGTATGATATCATGACCCGTATGAAGAAGGGCGACGCGCGGCTGGAGGAGATCGACATGCTGTGGGAGATCACCAAACAGATCGAGGGGCACACCATCTGCGCTCTCGGTGACGCGGCGGCGTGGCCGGTGCAGGTGGGTGTGGTCATGGGGCTCACCCCGCTGCTGCTGCTGCTGCCCGGTTAGAGGGCGGTACGTGTGTGTATATATATATATATGTATGTATACATATATATGGGTGTGTGAGAAAATGGATTTGTTGTAAGGACAGTATTTAGCCGCTCGAGTGTCACGGTGGCCATCTGCCACAACCCGGCCAGCAAACTAAACACGTACGCGTCCCCTAAGTCCCTTGAGTCGGTAATCCCCCCTCCTTCCCGTACCAGGTACCACACATCACATCTATATCTATCTGATCCTCGCTTTTCTTTGGCCATCCTGATGTGTACTATACAGCACGTGTGGCACAACATGCATCATGTGGCATACCAGCACGCATAACTTCCCGTGGCTCTCCCCACCTCGCGGCGTTTTCTTATGGTTGCCACAATTCATGCATCTTTTTACTCACCACCCTCAGGGCCTCATTCGCCACTTCCGCCACGAGATGGAAGACCGCATCAAGAACGCGGGCGCCCGGGAGAAGATCGCAGCCACCGCCTAAGTCGGCTACTGCCAAACCCGGTCCCGTACCGCAATACCGCCGCAGTCACGGCACCAAGTTCCGTTTCTATAACAAGAAGCGCTTGTCGCTGTTGCCCGGGGCCGAATCGTACTCTGTCTGGCAACCTGTTTCGAGAGCCGCTGCTATCTCCGCCTGCTGATGTGCAGCAAAGTGGCTGTGTATAAAGCGCCTTGAGGACCCTAAATGGGACGGAAAAGTGGTGAGGAGTAAAGCGCTGCCTGGTTTGATGGCAGCGGGTGTTGCGGGGGGGAGTGTGCTGGTGCGTGGCAGTCCGAAGGCTTCTGTCTTTGCTATAGGGCCAAGCTGTGGCCGTGGGGTGTTGCGAAAAGCGCGGTCCCAAAGGCGCGGCTTTAATGCTAAGTGCGGTTGCGCCGCCTCCTTCCTGCTGTTTCAGCTGCTGTGCTCGGGAGTGCTCTGGCTCGGCGTGCTGTCCTGGCGGCGGTCTTGTTGTGCCTTGGGTCTGTCTTACGCGGGAAGTGTCTGTCTGTGCATGGGTGTCATCGTTCACCTAAACGTCGCGGCTGTGCTGATGCGGACTGCTGCGCTCTGACCAGCGTTCTCGCTTGCGGGTGGCTATTTGGGAAGTCGTTAAATCTTGTTTGTCGCGTGTGGGGCAAACAGCATCGCAGCTTGAGGGTCGCTTGGTTGCGCAGCACACCGCGCGCGTTCAGTGTGCCATGGGTTCGCGCTGGGGTCCTGTAGGTAGATCAGGGTCCCATTCGCGGAATGCTGGTCGCTTTCGTGATTTTGCGATTTGCGCTGTCAGGTATCGCGCTTCTGGCTTAACAACGTCAATTCAAATACTCACGTCGGGTCTCATACGACGAATTCGGCTAAGTGGTTTGCTGACTCATAACGGGGTGAAATCAGTCACGGGTGATAGCGGTGGTAACTCCAGTTCTCTCCAGCTCCCGGTCGCCTTGCTTTGTTATAGGGGCATAAAACAAGATTAGCTTTGGTTTGCGATGTTCGCCGGTATTTGTGTTATGCGCATTTAGAGTGCGTGCATGCATGCAGCAGAAGGGAGACGTCATCAGTGTCACCGGAGGAGGGTTGCAGAGCGGCGCCCCATCCTCGCATCCTGGGGAGGGGGTGGTCGGGCCCGCATCCTGTCGGTTGGATACATCCTACACATACCCCTTTTACCATCCTCGAGCCAATCCGCCGTCCTCATCCTTGGTGGGTTGGCGTCCACCCTTCCAAATTCGGCCCTCTGCTGTCCTTATCCTGGCGGGGTCCACAATTCTATCCTACTCTTTCCTATCCGTATCCTGTCCCCGACCCTCCAACGCATCCTGGCCGCTCTGCAGCCCCCCTGTGTCACAGAAACGTGTGGTGTGGAAACTTCTCTCAACGCAATATTCGGTCACAGGGTTTGTCCGGAGAGTTTTTTTACCATGTGTGTGTGTTACATGGTTGGGGGTGCGTGACCCCATATACCCATACGAGCCGAAGCCCCAAGGGCAATATGTATACGCCTAAAAGCCACGGAGAAAAGGAAACACCGCATGTTTGTGTACAAGGTGGCAATTGATGCGTGCCATGTGCCATCTATGACAGTGTGAAATAAGGAGGAGATGCCGAATCGTTCCATCGCACACCCAAATTGCGTTTCCGCCTCATACCCTCGTTTAGTCGACTCACCACGCAAACATCACGCAGCGACAAGGTGTAGGTGTGTGTGTGTGTGTGTGTGTGTGTGTGTGTGTGTCAGCCTTCTCAAAGCCAGGGACAAGGACGGACTGTACTGCCCTGCTCAGAACCGGCACACGTCACCTCGAGAAAGACATTTGCGAAGACGAGTAGTAAGGCGGCGAGGCAGAGAAAAAGCGGCCAGCAGGTCAAGAGCCAAGGGCGGCAAGCGCGGGAATACAGCTACGCCCTGGCTCATCAACGACACATAGTCACATATACCGCCGAGGACATATGCCGTGCGGTTGGGCACAGCTAGCAGCTATGAGATGCAACTGACACAGTAAGGAGTGGAAGCGCCATGCCGATACATTTTGCGGCGGCTCGAGGTTCAGAGACTGCATGTGGGTGTGTGTTACATGGTCGTGGGTGCGTTCCCCGTACCTGCAAACCGCCCTAATACGAGCTGAGGCTTAAGGGCTGCCAGATTGCCTATATGCGCCATTCTACCTCGCACTTCAAACAAAGCAAGCGTGGTTGAAGGCCATGGATACCCAGCAAGGTTACAGTAGCCGGTCCGCCGAGAGGGTAACACACGAGGCGGTGTTTTTTTTGGCGGTTTCCTAATTTTATTCCCCTCCCTGCCGGAACACCCACATGCGCGGCGTGGCCATTTCCAGGTGCAGGTGTGGATATGGTTCACATTGAAGTTGAGAAGTCGTGCATGCAGCGGTCGTCAATCAAGACGGGGCGCAGGTATATCGATCAATCGAACATCCGAAGTTGGTCTTGTTGGTCTGGGAGCCCTCTGCAGCTGGTGGTCTGGGAGGTAGAGGCCTTGGCAGAAACCATAAAAAACCTGGCCTGTCCTGAAATATTGCGGGCGTGCTGGCTACTTCTCTTTCTTTTCTTTTGGTGCTTGCTACTTTTCTTTCTTTTCTTTTGGTGCTTGCTACTTTTCTTTCTTTTCTTTTGGTGCAACTCTCCCTGTGCAGTGTCCTACCTGCTCATATCGCGGCAGTATGCTGGGCGGCGTGTTCCGGTTCTCTGTCATGGCTTGGGTTGGGCCTTGGGTGCTGTTGGGTGATTCCGGATTAGAGCTTTGTTTCCTTTTCCCTCCGTCGGCCTCCTCTTTCTTTGCTATCTTTGTAACCATGAAACATCCTCCTGTCGAGGAAATCCCCGGGGGTACGGTTCACCGCCCTTTCAAAGCAAGCGACCCTAACCACACGCTTTTTGACTTTCGCTTGCTCTTGCTCTTGAAGGGGGACGTAAGAAAGGGAACAGTCCGAAATCTCCCCTTGGTATCCTTCATCCATCCAATCGGCCAGCTTCATAGAGCTCAGCACTAAAATGCGGGATATCGACTTCGGGACAGCTGTGGATATCCGCGCAGCCGAGTTGAGCTCCGGTGCGGCCACTGCATCCATCCAACTACACGGCGAAGGTGAAGTTGCACATCCGACTCACATACACACACATACCTTCCTTTCGAGCATGCGCTACCTTTCGTTGCCATAAGTACTAACTTTTCCTTGCAACACAACAACTCAACAGACCATGCAAAATATATGCACCAATCAGCCATGCATGCCCGGCACACACACTACAACCGGAACACCCACAGCGGGCCACCGCAACGTAGAAGGAACCCAGGCGGGCTCCGCCTCCGCCCACCCATGAGATCATCGAGGAAGCCGCTTCTCCGCCGTCATTCGTACAGTACGAGCAGGGACTGCATCATGATGTACCCTGCCGTGGAGCCCGCGGGCGGATCTCCGGGCTCCTGGCGATCTCCGTAAAAACCTTTGTACCGGATTGTATTGTTGGCGGGCGAACCTGGCGGTCGCAACGCATCGCTCACATCCACGACCCATGGGTCCACCGCCGCACCATCACACCAGCCGCCGCGCCCGTAGAACCATGTGCCGTGCTGATTGGGCACCCCGCCGTATAGTACGGCATCAGCGCAGCCCCATGCCGTACCCGCTTCCGTGAAGTTGAGTACCCCTACCTCACGCCCGTTAACGAAAAGGTGGTGCGAAGTAGGACAGAACTCACCACAGCCTGCAGTGGCGTCGGATCCGTGGCCCGTGATGTACGACACAATGGTCGCGGCACGGGTGCGGCTAGGCGTAGGCAGTGTGACTGTCGCACGGTCCCTGTTGTACGATGCGTCGAAGGTGGCGCTTTCAAATAGCAGGTGCACGTCGAATGGCCGCAGGCCGCGGTCAGCTACATGTGCCCTTGGCGGCGACGACGACAGCCTTGCCACGGCCGCCTTGGCTGTTGACGTTGCCGCGGCAGTTGCGCTGATGGCCGCAGAGGAAGTGCGCTGAAGGCTTTCAAGAAGTCTTTGCGGTGCAACAGCAGCAGCACTAGCAGCACTAGCAGCACTAGCAGCACTAGCAGCACTAGCAGCACTAGCAGCACTAGCAGCACTAGCAGCACTAGCAGCACTAGCAGCACTAGCAGCACTAGCAGCACTAGCAGCACTAGCAAGCTCCCGTCGGCTCTGAACAAAATGCCTGTGAAGACCACCGCCGGTGCCGCCTTCCACTTCTCCGGCAGCAGGGCCTTCCAGCGGGGCCATCTCCGCTGATAAAGAGGAGCCCTCTGGCTTTCCCAACGCTTCCGGATTGCCGTACGAGTCAATACCGCCCTGCCCCGCCGCCGTGTCGCCTCCTTGCGTTGCAGCGACAGGGTGGACGTGGGGGGCTTGCCGCTGCGAGAAGATGAGGGCCAGGCTCGCCGTCCAGTTGCCGTCCGCCCAAGGGGCGGTTTGTACGGTAAACGAGCACCTGCGGACGTACATACACACGTGGCACAGTACCCGGATGCATTATCCCGCCGCCGTTGTGGCTGAGCTGCTCGCGAGCACGAGTACATGGCGGTATATCTCAACACTCAGGAGGTTGAGCTTTGATTGCCCCTATTCGCTCTGTTTTCCAGACCTGCGATCCAGCCAAGTCCATCCCAGCAGCCAGCAGCAACCCACGAACCCGCGAAGCGCACTTCCCCCAGTGAACACACGCAGCTTGAAGTACACCCTCAACGTTTATGACTCTATGACTCCGTCGTTCTGATGACGTGTCTCTCGCGGCTGTTGATCCACACAAGACAAGACGAAAAGCATGTCCTTTCGGAAAGAGTCCACGTGAGCACTAACTCTATAGGATGACGACGTCTGCTCTGATACTGGGCTGCTGCTGCTGCTGCTGCTGCTGCTGCTGCTGCTGCTGTTGGGACTCAGATGTTGCATTGTATATAAACGTCTTTTACGCTCATTTGACATGTGCGCGCCACTAGTCCACCGGTAGGATATTTGCCTTCCAAGCAAAAGAACGGGGTTCGACTCCCCGGTGGCGCACTTATAGTATGCCCAATATACAGTAACATACACGCAGGGACTTTTCGTCGGGTTTCATGGGGTGGATCAGACCAAAGAGGATGAGACAATTCCAGGTCATGGACTTATGTGGGTATTTTTATAAAATTATGATGGGGTGCGGATGACTAGTTGAAGTTGGACAACCTTACCCACAGCATCTGCTTGCTAAAGAGGTCGCAATTAGCAGGCGCACTGGTACGCCATAACAGTCTGGATAGTTCACCAGTTAGTTCGACTTAATTTTTCTTTTCAAGCGATAGGATAATAGTGTTTGTTGTGTACTTGTATGACATCTATGGCTATTTTGGACAGCCTTCGGCTGGTGCCCTTGGGGCCCCCCTCAGGACCCCGGGCATGTATTGGCCCCGCCAGATTACACCTTTGGAGAGTGACGCAACTCCAGGTGGTGTAATACACACATAAAAACAGACATAAACACACACACACACACGCACACTTCTGCCCAGCGAAATGACATTATTTGTCATGCCATCCCACATTCCACACTGCCATCACCATCCCGCTAACCTATATGGCTCCCCCCAACTCGCACCGACACCCAACCACCTGCTGCCGTCCGCCAGCAGCCCAATCAAGGGGGTCACGTCCGTCAGCCACCGCCCCACACGACGTCGGAACGGCGTCGCCCACCGCCCCAGCTCCAGTCCACAGCGCTGCGGCGCCTCAAGCGCCTCCATCGCATCAAGGATGATGCCATCATCCATTGCCACGGTCGCAGCCATCCCAGCCGCAACCGCAGCAGCAGCAGCAGCGGCATTCCCCTGCGTTGGCGGCCTCGGTCGCCAGAGCGTTGTGGGGCAGGGCCGGCACCGCTCCGGCTGCGGACTACAGCACGCGAACAGCTGTACCACGTGGTCCCAGGCAGGGCAGCTGGCATCCATGGGCCCGGGGCAACCCAAGGAGAAGTCCAGGAAAAGGCGGTGGCGGTGGAGGCGGCGGAGAAGGTGGCGCGGCAGGTGGGCTGTGGCGGTGGCGCCGTGCGCCCCCGGGAAGGCCTGCGATGCCGTGGGCGGATAACGCCGGGGGGGTGGGGGGGTGGGGGGGTGGGGGGGTGTTGAGCACGGAAGAACCCGAATACCCTCGGGCTAACAAGGATACCACCGCTCCGTGTCCCTCCGCACCGGAAGATAGAACACACACACCCCACATTCCCCCTTTCCAGGACGGATTGAAGTCCACAACACACTCATCACACACCCCGTACTCACGTTCCTCGCATCCCGTACACGCCCCGCATTAACCTCGTACATACAACATGAGATATACATTGGACCCGTACCCACCGTACCTTACCTACATACCTACCGTGTCTTTAAAGACGTTAAGGACGTGGCTGTGAGCGGCGGGTTGGCGTAGCTCTTGGAGCTGTTCGCTCAGGCGACTCAGGTAGACCAGCCACCAGGCGGCCCACCCCGCGTGCATCATCAGCGGCAGCTGTGCCCAGCCCCCCTCCGCCAGCCTCCCTTGAGCGTCGATTACGAACCAGCCCGCGGGGATCTGCCCTCGTTTATGTAGGTAACAGAACATGGAGGCGAGAAGATAAAAGAGTAATACTTGCAAAGAATTTATAGACGCAGTTCGATTCCTGAAATTTATGTATTAAAAAACAGAAAGGAAGCAGCACAAGCAGAAGAGGATGCAGGAAGGACGGAAAGAAGGACCACCTGCACGCGGCGGCTGCAGGAGTGGAAGAGAGGGCGCCGGCAAACGGAAAGGGGCCCCGTCAGGGAAGCGGATCTCTGCCAGACCCGGGGAAATGATTCTCCCATCCGACCGACCTCCCATCGTGGTAAGTAAGGGTTGCTGCAGTGTATGTATGTCGTCACATATAAAGACATCATGACGGGTATTTGCGGTATCGCAGTACTGTGGTCGTGTAAAAGGTCGTGTAAAAAGCGACGTGGTTACCAAGTACCCAAATCTTGTCCATGTATCACGTATCCTCAATCACGAAACCCATCATGACAAATGTGGTGTTGACAGCTTTTGTGTGTGATGTTAGCGAAACGATCGTACCGGTTTTACTCGGAACTCGATCTCTGTGTTGACCTCCTCTCGGGTCGCATTACCCATCAGAGCCAACAAGTCTTGACCGTCAGAGTACGACACCATGGCCGCCGGAATACACGGCTGCTCCTCCTCCTCCTCCTCCTCCTTCGAAGAAACCGAGCTGCCAGCCCGCCGCCCCCGGCCTCGCGCCAGTGTGTTATCCACCTCCGGTTTCACTCCGCCGCCGCCGCGGCCGGCGTCAGCATCAGCCCCATGACGTCGAAGCAGGTATGACTGCTGCCTTACATCGTCATACGGCGACGGGATGCCGTACAGCATCTCCGGCCCGAAGCCAGGCTCTGTCGGCGTGATGACCTCAACATCGCGGCCAGGGCTGGCAACAAAGATGACGCCAAGCGCGCCTGTCCGCTGGAACGTCCGTACGGTTAGTTGACGGTTAGGAGGTTGGTACGAAGATGGTTGTCGACAAGAGGTTCTCCCCAACTTTATCACTTCAGGCATTTCTGTCCTTTGCCCTGTCTCTTGTATTTATACCAAAAGAAAAGACGTCTCCTCGTAGATAGGTAGGTACATCTTACAATCTTTTTTGTCGATTCGCACGGAAGCAATCGCATACGCAAGGAAGGCGAAACGGTCATCGCCTCCAGAGGGCTCAAAATCCGGCGTAATCACGCACCTGCATATTCAGTACGATATCGCCGTACGTGCAATCCGGATGGCCCTCCCGACTTGCATTCGACACCAGCACCCAGGCACCTGAGAAGCGGCTGCCGCTGCTGCTCGTACTACCGCCACCGCCGCCGTCAACAGGGCCGCCGCCGCCGCCGGAGGCTGCAATGACGTCACCCAGGTCGCAGGGTGAATGTACAGCTCCCGCGGCTTCAGCCTCGTCACCGCCGCTGACGTCATCAAATGCGACCAGCGGCACCGGGTTGGGTGAGGCAGCGGCGGGACTTGGGAGCCAGCCGTACCATGCATCCAACCGAGCGACCGTCAGACCGTCTTCAGCCGCCGGCTCGGGCGGTGCTGCCTTCGGAGCCGCCGCCTCCGCCTCCACCTCCGCCGCCGTCACCGATGCCGTGGCTTCAGCCACTGCACCGTCAGCTGTAGCGCGGCGGGTGGCGCTTGCAGCAGTGGCAGTAGCAGCGGAAGGCGGCGGTGGATGTCGTTGTGATGGCCCTGTGTGGGTCCTCCTGGCGTGCAGCACTTTCATGTCGAGAGTCCACTGCTGTAGCAGCAGCAGGAGCTGCGGGCTCACTGCTGTGGCGGCTGTCAGGGAGAAGTGGAAGTGCCCCAAAACTCTGCGGGACGGAGGATAAACAGGGGAGGGGGGGAGGTTGTGGAGTGACCGATGCCCTGGAGGAGGAACGGACCAAAGCGGCTGTTTGGTGATGGGGGTGATGGGGGTGATTGGAGTGATTGGAGTGATTGGGGTGATTGGGGTGATTGGGGTGATTGGGGTGATTGGGGTGATGGGGTGATTGGGGAAAGAACGAACAAAGGGGAAAGTGAGAGAGCAGCAATCATCATCCAGAAAAACAAAAAAGAACAACGTTCAAAATCGAACGAAACAGGATCCAGCAGGCGGGCGAGAGGTCAAGGGAGGGGCGATGACGTGAAGCACAGGGCAGGGCAGTGGGCGCAACAGCCGATGGCTCTGCTCCGATCACAGAGTGCACTAACCGATTGGTTGGTTGCGGTGGTTGTGGTGGTTATTGCGGTTATGTGGTGGTGATGACTGTTCCGCAAATCGAGGGAGGGATACGCGAATGGCTGAGTACGATTGCGTGATGGGTGGCAATGTGTAAGGTGGAGAGAGCGCTGCAAGATGAAGCAGATAAAGCGGGGGGGAGAGGCAGTTGCCGCACCTTTTGCGTAGATCCTCGTCCGTCGTCTCGTCGCTGCCGTACACTTCGCGTGCCGCTGCCATCATCTCCCCGTACATGTAAAACGCCAGTTCAGCGGCGGCGGCGGGGCTGTATGTGTACGGCAGGAAAAGGTAGTCGACGGCGGCGAGAGGCGCATGACGCATGAACATCTGTGTCGTACACCACCGGGCAGTGAGCGGAAGCGCCGCCAGGAACACGGCCCGTGAAATTTGCAGCTCATCACCCGGAGTATGATTACTAATCTTGCCGGCTTGAACACCCATCATCTCGTGCAGCCTCTCTACAGTTTTTTGGCTGCCACTGTTGCCCTAGCTCCGTACCATCAGTCACCGGCCCTCCCTCCAACCCCCCCAATCCCCTCCAGCAGGTGTCTGATCGCAGCGCCCATTGCCGGGGAGTACCCACTGACTCACTGACCCACCGACCCCCCTGGCGTGTACGGAATCCCCTGACTTGTACGGAACTCCCCCTGACGTATACGGAATTCCCCGACGTGTACGAAACCCCCCGACGTGTACGGAACCCCCCGACGTGTACGGAACCCCCCCTGAAGTGTACGGAACCCCCCGACCTGCATGGACCCGCCGCTCCACATGGCCCGCTGGAGGGGGTCCCGGGGGTTGAAGACGATCACCACCTGGGGGGTGTGTCCGGGTCACAGCGAGACACACGCTCACATACATACATTCATACAGGCATACACGCACACAGGCATACATACAGCGACAGCGGTGTGGAGTGCACAACGCAGTTCGCATCTCATCGTGCAGATAAGAGATATGACGCAGACGAATCCGCCAACATCAGATGTTATCGTTGCCTCAGGCCTTGATAGGGCCGGATGGAGAGCAAAACGTGGGTGCGAACCCCACCTACATACATACATTTTCACCCCGATCCCACCACCACACTGGTGGTCATATATACCCTCAGACTCGTCATCATCAATACAGCTCCCCCCCCGCCGTGTTTAAACAAAGCGCCGCGGACGGCCCCCGGGTCATATTACTGCTGTCACCACTTCCTGGTCTATATATATACACGTATGGTAACGCTTTCCTATGTGAGTGTCGGTCACAGGTCACAGGTCCCCTTACCCCCACTCCCCCACTCCCTGGCGCATTACCCTTTTTTCAAAGCTTTGTTAAACCCTTCCCCGAATCACCCACCACCCACCACAGGCAGTTGTGATGTGCTTGGGTCGTAGCGGAATGGGCCCAGAGGGGTGTCGACAGTGAAGGCCGCTGTACGCTGTCCGGGAAGTACGGCATGCCTGCCTGGGCCGCCCTGCGCGCTCCGGGAAGCGTCGCTAGGGCCGATGCCGCTACCGGCGTTGCGGCCATCCGTGGCGCTGCTGGCGCCCTTTTGATTTGCTCTGATGTCCGGGGATATGTTGCTGGCTGTGGTTATGGTAGCTACAGGGAAGGCATCGACGCCGGGGTGTTGGCCGTGGCTGCGTCGCTGGCCCTGGCCACTGTTAAGGTTGGTCCTTACGGCCAAAGTTTCAGCTTTAGATACATCTGTTGCTTTTGAAAAATCTCGTGGCTCAATACGCGGTTGGCTTCGGGTGTCCAAGGGTAAGGACCCATGACCAAGGGCCTTCAAAAGATTCCCGTTGTTCAATGAAAATGCATATCTTAGGCTTAACAGCACATGGAACGTAACCAAGCAAGTAAGCTGCCAAGTTCGACGGGCATCTGAATGGCTCCACCGGAACTCCTTGGACCTCCAAGGCTTTAGATTTGCGGCCAGACTCGGCCCCATAGCTTGAGCTTTGCTTCACAGCCGGCTGTGCATATCAATTTCAGCATTGTGGGAGGTGTCCATTCTCACCGGATGCACCTTGTTCGGAAGTCCGTGATGAAGATTTCTATATCAGCATACGGCAGTATATTGGTGCGAAATGTCAACATTTTTAGACATAAACGATAAAAGGTCTTTGTGTGGTCATGTAACCGATTTAACGAACTTCCGCAAAATCGGGTTACTGTAGTCAACAAAGGTAAAAACGCTTGAATCAAGAAGATATAACGCTTTTATACAGCCTGAAAGTGCGTGAACATTGTACCTTTTGAACGCTCGACGTGTCGCTCGCGCACTGCCCCATTTTGCACGAGAAAACTCGCGACGCTGGCTTTTATGTGCTGGGAAAGGAACATCTATTGATTAGCGCGGTTGCTAACGTACGATCGGTGGTCTCTGAGCCGCGACATTTCGACTTGCGTTTTTGCGCGCGAACGACGAAGTCGAGTAGTTGTGCCCAAGTCCTAAGTACAAGTCCTAAGTACAGCTGCCTGGTAAGTATGTAGTTTGTCAGCTTTATCCAAAGTTTCTTTTGGCAGGTCTAGAGTTACTCTATTTGTGTGGTCCTTCGATGACCCTGGGTGACGGGCGAAATAGACGTCCTCACCTTTACCGTCAAGCCATTGCAGCGTTCTACGTTGAAAACAGCAACTAGCAGAAAGGAAGGTAGTCAGCTTCTTTGAAGCCAAAAAGGTCTCGGCCCCAGTGCAGCCACTCGCCCCGCAGTAGGAGGTCCTCGTGCTTTTCTAGACAGATTCGCTAAGGCGGCAATACAACGCCAGAACGGTGGAGACCGTGGACAATGCCGCGCTCATCACAAGCATGCTAGCCTTCTGGCAATGTTAGACCGGGAAGATGGCCATGGCGAACATCGGCGGCTGGCAATCGCTGCAGCGCGGCTTGCGGTTGTTGAGGCAATAGGGCAAAACCCTAAGCCTATGAGCGAATCGTGCAAAACGAAGTGTGAGTATTCCTGACTGCTGTTGGCTATGCAACGGCGACCATGAGAAGCGGTGCGAGGCCCCGCTAGCGTCGGGGGAAGTCAACGCCATGGCCAGCGGGATAGGGGTTCGGATGGTGTCGTGGGTACAGGACAGAGGACACGTCGAGTTCATTTCGGTAAAGTTCTTTTTATACCACCGTCATCTAATCCTGCAACATAGCTAAGTTTGTGTGTGTGTGTGTGTGTGTGTGTGTGTGTGTGTGTGTGTGTGTGTGTGTGTGTGTGTGTGTGTGTGTGTGTGTGTGTGTGTGTGTGTGTGTCTGTTACAGTTTCGAGTTTTCCGAGTTGTGTTTCTCTCCGAAAATGTAAGAAGCCCATAGAAGCTGGGGGCTCAGGGGCCAGCCTAAGGCTACCCGATATCGATAACATGTAAGAAAGGCTATTAGCCTGTCACTCTACATGTCAAAAAGAGAAAAATGTGTCGAGCTCATTGAACTATCCAGACTAATATGCCTTAGTGTGCTTCTGCTTAGCTTGCTTAGTAATAGCTGGCTGCTGAAAAGGCCTCTCAAGATGCTGGTGTATATATCTAGCAACAAGATTCCAACAGGTGACGGCACCTTGCATCAATGAGGGATGTCGGTCACGGCTTGACACTGACAAGTGGAACGCACCTTGAAAAACGAAGTGTTCTGGTAGTCTCACCCATGGGCCGGCTAGTGTCCGCCCAGCGAGATATGTAACAATTACCCGCGTGCACACACACAGTAGTGGTACTAGGTGGCCAGGGTGTGGCTTCCCTGGTGGCCTTCAAGCGGTGGTATGCGGCGGGTATAGCCCGCCTGTGCTTGGGGAATGGGAACTACGAGTGAGTGGTGAGCTGCCTGTGTGGTCGATAGGGGAGGGTTGAGTCCCTCCTGCGCTAGGAGTGGAGTGGGGGCTAGCTTAGCAGCCCTGCGATGAGGAAGAGAGGACTGTGGCCTCCTGAGCTTGGGTGTGAGTGGACAGTAGTTGGACAGTAGTTGGACAACACGCCCCCCCAGCAACTGGAGCAGAGTGCTTCAGCGGTATTCCCGATGGGTACGGTTAGGCGCCCCGGTCAGCATCAGGCCAGGCAGATATGTAACACACACACACACACAGAAATGGATACGGCTACACATATCACTTTATTGGTGACCAGGCTATATTAAGGGAGCGGTGTGGGGCTGTTATTACCCTACAAAGCCGTTTAACGGGAGGTGAGCCAGGTTCACTCTGCTTCTGGACACTGTAGCTAAGGCAGAAGCCGCAGCAGAAACCTGTCAGTACTGACACAGTCAACTCGCGAAATTATGCCTTCCGTCCCTCCGTCGCACTCCTGCGACTTACACTAGCCCTGTACGGTCTAGCCATATGCACCAGCGACATTCAGCCGAGTTCGCTCTCCGCAAATATACGGAAAACCTTAGGGTTTTCTGCCTCTGTTCATGCATTCTGAAGGATGATGTCTAGGGAGCTGCAGGCAGGCATACCATGCCGTCGTCCTATCCCATGCAATCAATGCGCCCATCCAGAAGCACCATACACATCCATCCATCCATCTGTAGTCCATACTGCTGTGTGCAGACGTGCTGGTGCATACGGATAATGCATGAAGAATGAATCGATGGTCCATACGATGCACTCCAACAGACAAATTTATGTGTGTGACAGACAAATCCGGCACATGCGCCTAGAGTGCCTAGGTAGGCTCGTGTTCATTGCTATTTTGATCCTCCATCCATCCATCCATTTTTTTACGGAGAACAGCCGGAAGCTAGGAAGGCTAGTTGGATGCATGAGACATGCATGCCATGGCTAGCTGAATGTCGGCAGCACGCCGCGAATAGCAGTAACGATATGTGAGGAAGATTGCTGCATGCTGTCACACAGTGTTGAAGCAGCGGAAACCGAATCCAGCACCATACATGTGCACGCGGCGTCAGGTCCACAAGATACAGTTTAGAGCCACGCATTCACCGTTGACATGCGTACATACATACACACACTCCCTAGTTACAATACCCTCCTGCCCCACAATCGATGAGCAGATGATGTATCTGCTACAAACGTAAGTGTCGAGCTAATAACTAGCTTGGCTGACTGTCGAGAATGAGTGATCGTGATCGATGTACATCCGCTTTGTTGGAAAAAGAATGAAGATGCAAAGAAACAAGCGCAGCGCAGTAGATACACGCTTGCCTGGCATTGCCTTGTCGTGGCAGATGGGGGAATCCGGCATCCTCAAATCAGCAGCGAGATGATAAGACATGGCAGTCAGAGCACTAACTCCCCCCGCAATGCAGGAAACGTGGTGAAACATGTGTTTCCTTGAAGCAGCAAACAGCAGCAGCAAACAGCAGCACTAACTAACTGTAGGTGGGGAAATGGTCACGGACCATTACTGGTTGAGCATACAACGAAAGCAAGTTTATTTAACCAATACGGAGGAAAGGAAAACACGATCAACACCGAAAGAGCAGAATTAAAACAGCAGAAAGGGAGGATCAGCTATTATAACAGTGAATCAATCAGGCTACCAGCCGCTGCCAGCCTTCATGGATGGTCATTCCTGTCCATTTAACCCCTGCATGCTTTTGGCAATCCAGCGAACGAATCCGGTCACGTGTAGCTGCTATCGATTTCGGCCTGCCTGGCTTTAAGTCTCCCATTACAATACATGGCCTGGTTGTGAGCGTGCTTCTCCCCCCCACAGCCGAGCCAGTAGTTATTAGATACAGTGGAGGCAATCATGACGCAGCATTAGTCCTCGCCACCAATGGAATTGCCTCCTGCTGTTGTGGCTGCTGCTGCTTATTCCTCTTGGGTGCCTGCTCATAGAAGGTGCCGGCAAATACGCTGCAAGCAAGGAAACACACATACAGTTCTTGTATCAAGACAGATGTGCACGCAGTGTAACCCCTGTCCATGGTCGCGTGTGCACACACACACACACATGCATCACCGGGCAGCTACATCATTTGTACATGCATCTCAACCTAAGGCACCGGACAGCCACACTCATACAAGCTCCTCAACTCAAGGTTATCGTTCATTGCCCGGTAAGTAGCTAGCATGCATGCACGAGTGAAGATAAGACGGGCTCCATGTGCGCTAGCTTTCTCAATATGTTGCGGTAGAAATCTTCCTGGCAACCATTTTTCGTCCAGCCATTAAACCTGAGGACTAACTCCCTGATGAGCTGGAATAGCATCTCCTTGAAGGGCCCGGGTAATCGCGAGCTTCCCTCGTCTTTATCTTATCAGTTTATCAGAAGCAGCTGACCCACATTATCGGACTACTCATCTAGCAAGACCAGGGATCGAACCGTTCAGGTTGCCACAAGCAGTTGTGTGTACGCACCAGACAAGAAGAAAAGCGATGCCAGTGGGAGAAGCGTGCTTGTCCCAAATCATGATGTTGATTATTACAGTGACGACCTGAGGGCATTACGGAGACGGCAGCAGGAGTGGTGTTAAGAGTGCTTGACTGATGACGACTTACATACCTATGATCGCTCCAGACACAGCAAATATGCTAAGGCATGGCAGAGTGACCCTGGAAGATTCTGGAATCGATCCCGTCATAGCACATGATAAACAATTTCCTTGACTGGAAGAGGATCGATGCATCCCCATGCCGATGGATGGTGACAAACACGGTTATAGAGCTGACCAGGAGCAGAGTTGATGACACCAGTCAGTTGGCAGGTCCTATGTAACCTCCAGCATCCAGAAGCAGAGTTGCAATCCGTAACCATGGCTCCCTTGTTCAAGTTGGAAATCGTGGCCATCGCTACGTTAGGCAGCATTTGTATGGTGACCACCAACAAGTGCAAACTAGGTGACTATCACACAAGCCTTTTAGCTGACAGCTGGATGGTCAACACTTCAACGTCGGCTCAAAATGCCGCCCAACCTGGACAAGAGAGCCATGGCAACCATGCAACTCTGCTTTTGGATGCTACAGGCAGCAGAAGCCCGAAAATTACTCTTTCCATCACATTCCTGGACTTACACCATACAGCCCTATACAGCCCAGCCATGCACACAAACAACATTCAACCGAGTTCACTCTCAGCAAATACACAGAAGACCTTGGTATCCTTTCGTTGTTTAAAAAATTTACAGTTTTCTGCCGTACTGCTTAGGGATAGTGTGGATGGAGAGGTACCTGCAAGCACGCTCAGCTCCTCCCAGGGAAGCAAGCGTATGCTGGCATTGTACCTCTTTGTCTGTATGACCCCTAAGCAGTACGGCAACTACTCATGAAAACAAGCGGTATAGCACAGCCCGGTGGATGGATACATAGCTTGCATCACGCATAACATAACAACGGAAGAAGATGATGCACACACTATACATTACGCACACCGGCACCCACCTTGCAGATGATGCCTACAATGGTGAACAGTGTCGCCGACACGGCTTCTCGCAATAGATATGACGCGTGGGACATGGCCACACCCAGAACGCAGGATGTTGTTAGGGTCGCAATGGCACCGAAGCTCCATTCCAGGTTCATCAGAACGCCGGGCTCGTTCAAAAACGGCAGGGCCATGAAGAGGGGCACAAAGGCCAAGAAGTTTGTGTAGTACACCCGGCCCCAATTCGTCATCTTGACAGTGTCGCACATATGTTTGACGTACACTGTGTCAAAGGTGAAGAATCCGTACCTGCGTGCAGTTTGATTATGCAGCAAATTCCAGATGAAGTGCCGAAATGCCGGCAGGCAACATGCACAATATTCATTTCAATGTGTGTCTGTGCCATCGAGCAATTCACGTAGGTTAGGAAGGCATATGCCGCTGGGGAGCTGGCTTGCCTTCAATAAGATTTTGGCCCTAAAGTAACCATGGGATTGCAGCTTTGTACTGAACATTTGGCTAGCGGGTGGCTGCGGAGCATAGGGGATCAGGAGTATGCGACAGGCGATGGGGACCATGCATAACCTCTATGGACCTCTATGTGTGATGATGGCAAAAGCCCGAGAATGTTCACCATCCTTACACATGTACATGGAGGGAGGTGGTGAATCGTACGACTTATCCAGACATGCCCATCTATCGACTCCTTAGTAGCTGCCCGAGCTACGGTTAAGGGCAATTTTACTTATTCAGAGCAGTATGAACCTTTCCGATCCAGGCACACGGCTAGACACTTTTTTATCGATCGTGGCTGTGGAGGTACCGATCGATTGATGGATACAATCTACCAGTCCATCCCCAACGAACATAAACGCGTTTGCCAAACCTAGCCTAATAACAGTGCACCGCCTACCGGCCACTGCAACGCAACGAAGCGAATTCATGCCAACCCAACAACCCAACATACACAAACTGAGCAATAGACTTCGCGGTAGTTACGGGCTTACCAAAGGATCAACCAAAAGTACGCTGTTAACTTAAAGTTCGCGTCGACGAGGACGTAGCCCGCAGATCCCAGCAGCAGCACCACCAAGCATGCCCATGACCGGGCGTTCGGGAATGCGCGTCCAAGCCACAAATAATCACAGACAGATAGAACCTGCGTGCGGCCATCCCGTCGGGGTAGCCAAGGATGCAGCAGCAACAGCAGCGACAGCAGCAGCCATGAACACATGCAGATTAACAGCAGAGTGTGCACGAAAAAAAGGCTGATGTATGCGTGCATAGACTGATAGCTAGCAGCACGCGCGCAATTAAACCAGCCGATGTCTTTGGTAAAACAAAACTTGACGCGGCAGCGGTTGAATTGACCCGGCCCGGCCAGGCCTCGGCCTGGCTGGAGATATGCTATCCCCATGGACTGTCAACTAACCAGGGGTGTGGATGATCGGAAGGTGATGAAGGTCTCCACGTTGGCGTTCTGAAGCACCTTGATGTTGGCCACAAGGGTCCCCAGGAATCTGAGTACATGGATGACATGTAGACATGTATTGCGGATCGATGGCGTGTACCATGCATGTGTGCCGATACAGCAGGAAGAGGACGGCTGGTGCAAGGAATGCGGCAGGCTCGTCAGCAGCAGCAGCAGCAGCAGCAGATATACGTAGTGGTGATTACCCGACAGCGGCATCCTCAAATGGTGCGCACTGACCGTCCATGCACGTGCGTAAGTACGTAATCTTGAACATCAACCCATCTAGACGATCGATTACCAAGGGCAGTTGGCTGAATGGATGTAAGCCAACTGGTTGTGTGCTGTGAGTCAGAAGGTTGAAGTGATGTTGCATATGTGAAAGATGACATCCCTGTTCTCAGTTGCAGGCATGTCTGTGCATGTGTGCACGTGCCGTGGGGTCTGTCGTGCTGCTGAAGCTGCAGCAGCAGCAGCAGCAGCAGCCACGGCGGTGAGTTCCCTCCCCAGTTGTGGTCATGGTTGCAGCTGTGTATCAAATTAGGGTTAGGTGTCTAGACCTGGATGGCGATTTAATCACCGTAGGGGGGCTGGCAAGGAAACATTCAGTGCACGAACGTACAGTTAGACGTGTAGCAGCACGTTTGTCTCACACGGACTTACCCGATCACAACCCACACAAACTTTAGAAGCTTATCCCATTCCAGCTTGTCTGCGACGAGCCAGCCTGCGGCACTCCCTACTAGTACAGCGGCGACGGACACGCCAAGTTGGCAGCAGAGGATGAATGCTGGCGCGGGGACATGGTGAATCGCAAGCTTGTTAATAACCAACATAAGTGATGAGCAGAACGCATAGTATAGGATGATGAGAACTGTCCTGGAGCCCAGTTCCTTCACGTCGAGAAGGCTAGGCTGCTGATGAGCAACTAAGGGCTGCTTTTCTATATCCTTTTGAGGTCTCATGTCGCAATCTCCTGCGGTGACCATTTTAGGCTACAACTCTGCGCACGGGCAGGGCGAAATGGTACTTTGTTCGCTCTGTATGACAATCTTAGGCATTTAAGGAACGTCCATGAAGATTGTAATGATTCTATATATGTCTCATGCGTTTCTATGCATTTTCATTGACGACTGCAGTATGACCGAAGACTGCCGTACAACGGTTTAAAGGGAAATTCGTTAGCATCATAGGGACTGATGGACAGTAATCATTTATTCCTATATGGATAGAAGTAACTCGCACAACAACGGCCCCAAATTCCTTAACCCATGTTGACGAGTGGCAGAGCTATTACGAAATCGCGGTCGCCCAGCGCGCACATCTCGGTGTAATAATAGGGCTGCCTAGGTCCGTTCTGAGATGATGCTTTGTGTTTCCGCTTCCGTAGGCTGGTTAGCTTGCACAATTAGCACCATCATATGTTCTTGTTGTTAATGGGATGTTACGCTGTGGGCGGTTCGTTCCGAGAAGGGACGAGCACGGGGGCCCCTGACCAGGCCGGAACACAGCGCAGGGCCGAGGCGCGCGGCTACGTCCGTCTGTTCCTCCCCGCGCGCCTCAACCCCTCACTTACGCCAGCCGGGGCGCTCTCCCAACCCCTGGCTAGGCAACACAGCGGCGCAGAAAACTGCGAACCGGACTACGCAAGAGCCGCACGAGAGGCGCCACACCCCCTCTGGGATCCCAGGACAGGCTACCTGGCCCCGCTTCGGCTGGCCAGCCTATTCGCACGCTCTCCCGCATATAGAACACCAAAACAAGAACAAACGCCACCGGGGCCAAGGGCTTTTGTTGTTGTTGTTGTGTCAGCGGGTTACCAAGCATCAGCATGTGTGCATTACTCTGTGTTGTGCTGACCGTACCGGCCAGAAACATGTGTTCCCCGCAACGGTTTTCCGCCAGCAGGCACACGCGATACAGTTGCAGGGCCAGGGGCTCAGGGGCGAATCTGCATCAAGGGCCACTAAAGACAAGGGCATTTAAGGACCTGCCGTGCAGAGGTCTGCAAGTCAGGGCTGAGGGCCCCCCGCAACCTCTGTGACCGACAGGGGTTACCGTAGTTTGACCGCAATTACTGTTAAGAAGTGCTACCCGGGGCTCATAACCTGTTAAGACCAGCAAAGCGCAGGACCCCCTATTACTGTGGTTACCATTCGCTGGTTTATGAGTGTCAATCATTTCAAACACCCTCCCCGCAATACTCTCTCGCTCCGGGCCTCCCCGTGCCTCATCCCGGTCTCCCATTCTCTGGGCAGCAGCCAGTGGGTATCGATCTGGCGAGCTCTCGGCAGCGCAATGCGCCATTCGGGGCTCATAACCTGTTGAAATCAACAAAGCACCGGACCCCAGCTGGGTCCTGACGGCAAGTGTTGTAGTAGGCATAAACCCTGGTCTCCTCCGCAAACGGCATCATCGCCTGGTTGCGCAACTTGTCCAGGCAGTAAGCCTGCCGCAATGTGTCCACCTGTCCGGTCGTGCGCCCGGCGGGTAGCGCACCCTGGGCTGCGTCCACCGCGGCCAGTAATAGCCGAACGCCATGGCAGCCGCAGAAGACGCTGCCTTAATCGCATCCCCCACCCAGGACTCCCAGTTCGTCGAGTTCACGCCCGAGTCAGCCAACACCTTCGGGACGTTGACAGCTGCCATGGCCGCGTCAATGGGGGCTTTCTTTGCAGCCTCGCTGGGCGCCCGGCCCAACTGCATAGGAATGCTTGGTCTCAGCAATTACCTGGGTCACCGCCTTGGCGTAAGCCTCCAGTGTGCCCAAGAAGGTGTAGTCGATGCCCCCACCGGCGGCCACGAAAATGATGTCCACCTGGCGCATCACCAGCAAGTAGGTGGCCATCACCCGCGTTGCGTGCAGGCAGGCGTGTGGCACTGCTCTTCGGACCAGCTGCGCGACACATCTGAGCTACCTTCTCATCCCTTAAAAACAAACTGATCCTTGAGACTGGGCAGTATGGGGTGGCAAGACTTGTGCCACAGGGTGTCCCTGACCGCATCCCTGTTGGCCGCCCACCACGGGTTCACTGTCTGATCCATGGTGTG
>NW_003307552.1:1596661-1597506 GCF_000143455.1 Volvox carteri f. nagariensis | reverse complement strand
TTTTGGGGGTGTGGGGGGGGGTTGCGCGCTGTGTTTCGTTTCCAGGAGGCGGCGGCAGATTTGCAGTCGAACGTTTTATGGCCGTGAAGGACCGGCGGCGGCGGCGGCGGCGGCGGCGCCACGGGTGGCGGCGGCGGCGCCACGGGTGGCGTGGAGGATTACTCGTTGTCCCTGCTAGGCTGTTATGCTGTAAGTGCATTCCCTCGTTTCTCATGTGTTCTTAGACAGGATTAGTTCCCTCCGGCCGTTCCTACCGACCTATTTTCTGTTCCGCCGACCAGTTCAGTGGCCACCACCACCACTACCACCACCACCGCGCCGATTGCTCAGCACCATTCCCACATTCCACTACTATCACCACAGCCACGTACCAGCAGCAGCAGCAGCAGCAGCAAAACAGCCAGTAACTGACTGACCTGGGTGGGAAGCGCGATGGCCTGGCTGTGGCTGTACGACAGTCGCAGTACGGCCAGCGCCGTGTTCATGTCCGCTGGTGTATGCTGTACGGTGGTGGTGGAGAGCGCCGTGGTGGACATGTTGTGGATGAAAAAGGAGAAGGGAAGTGGGGGAAAGTGGTTTCGGAGGCGGGTAAATACGGGGTGCGAGTGAATACGGGGCGGCGGGGGTGATGAAAAGCTGGAACGTCGATGGTACTAGGCGCCGTACCAAGCACGCGTTGGGCTGCCGTACCGGATTGCATAAATACTCCCTCTCCCTCTTCCCTCTTCCCTCTTCCCTCTTCCCTCTTCCCTCTTCCCTCTTCCCTCTTCCCTCTTCCCTCTTCCCTCTTCCCTCTTCCCTCTTCCCTCTTCCCTCTCCTTCTCCCTCTCCCTCTCCCTCTCCCT
>NW_003307552.1:1588980-1596611 GCF_000143455.1 Volvox carteri f. nagariensis | reverse complement strand
AGAGAAGGAGGTCTTCAACACCATGGATCAGACAGTGAACCCGTGGTGGGCGGCCAACAGGGATGCGGTCAGGGACACCCTGTGGCACAAGTCTTGCCACCCCATACTGCCCAGTCTCAAGGATCAGTTTGTTTTTAAGGGATGAGAAGGTAGCTCAGATGTGTCGCGCAGCTGGTCCGAAGAGCAGTGCCACACGCCTGCACGCAACGCGGGTGATGGCCACCTACTTGCTGGTGATGCGCCAGGTGGACATCATTTTCGTGGCCGCCAGTGGGGGCATCGACTACACCTTCTTGGGCACACTGGAGGCTTACGCCAAGGCGGTGACCCAGGTAATTGCCGAGACCAAGCGTTCCTTTGCAGTTGGGCCGGGCGCCCCCAGCCATGGCGTTCGGCTATTACTGCGCCGCGGCGGATGCAGCCCAGGGTACCCTACCTTACCTTTTAAGAATATGAAGGCAAGGAGACTGGTCGCGATATAAGGGTTACAATCTGTGGATTAATGGTGACCGGCAGGACTTTAAGAGATTCCTAGTAAGGAATACCGATCCATCCAAAGATGAGATAGAAAGGCATGCTCAACTCTTGCCTTATGTACCGATACAGTCGCCCACCGTCCCTGGACCCGAGGACACGTCCGAGATACGCGGCCGAGAGACCCGAGGCACGGCCGAGGCACGGCCGAGGCACGGCCGAGGCACGGCCGAGGCACGGCCGAGGCACGGCCGAGGCACGGCCGAGGCACAGCCGAGGCACGGCCCGAAGTCATCGCCCACCTACCACCCTGCACTTACGTTGGGATAGGACCGCCCTTCAACACGTCCCCTCGGGACATATCCCAACACACAGTAGCACGTTTGCTCCACCAATCAGTTTTTGTCTGACATGCTAAGGTTAAGGAGACGGTGAATCATCCGCCCCCTTATTTGCGAGCATAGCAGGAGCGCTTCACACAACGCCCATAGCGTCTATGCACCGTTTGAACTTCAATTCTCCAAGTGCCTTCGGAAGTACATCTGCAACCATCCACTCCGTAGGGCAGTACTCCAACTGAACCTCCCCACTAGTTACTCTTTCCCGAATGATATGGTGCGGCACGTCAATGTGCTTCGACCGGGCAGACGTAATCGGATTGTTCCCCAAGCTCATCTCCCCTGGGAGTCCATCTGGATTTTAATAGCAATCTCTGGCAAACCCAGGTCGACTGCCAGTTTGCGAAGCCACAGCGCCTCACAAACCGCTGCTGCTGTAGCTTGGCACTCGGCCTCCACAGATGAAGCGGCCACCGTACGCTGTAGCTGGCTGCACCAGCTAATTGCAGCCCCATTAAGAGTGAATATGTAGCCCGACGTTGAACGCCTCGTGACAGGGTCTCCCGCCCAGTCTGAATTGCTATACCCGGACATCTGGACATCACCAACACCCCCAAAACGCAACCCTAGTTCGCGTGTACCTGCCAGATAACGCAAAACACCAGTCGCCAGATTCATGGCGCTCTTCATGGGTGCGGACATATGCCGGGACAGAACGCTCAATGCAAAGGCAATGTCAGGCCGTGTGTTTGTCGCTAGGTAGTTCAACCCTCCCACTAAAGCTTGATACTCCGTGGGATTACCCAGCAGCTCATCTGTATCCCCCGTAGGTGTGCACATAAAACCCGGAGGCAAAGGGGTAGGCCGTGGCTTGGTGTCCACCATCTGGTGACGCTCCAGTAGCTGCTCAATATACCTACATTGCGACAACACCAATGCGCCCGGCTTCATCCTCACAATTTCCATGCCCAAAAACACCTGCGCTTTTCCAAGGTCTCGTACTTCTCGTACATCTTTGCAACTAGCCATGCAAAAGAGCGCTTGACACTGTCATTTTCCAGTGTTTCCAATTTGTGCACCCACCGGGACAGTAGCACATGCACATCATGAAACTGTGCACGTGGCTCACAAGTGCCGTTAGCTGCTAATGCAGCAATCTCCTCGACCATCACTCTGCGCCACTCATTTGCATTTGCTCCTGGAATGGCTTCAGTGAAAGTATTACTCAGCAAAAGCTCAGCAGGGTTCGGATCAGTGACAGCTACGTCAATGTGACCTCCTATCCTCCTTCCTGCATCACCACAACACCACTCCGAAGGCCATGATAACTCCTCATATTTCCTGCCCTCTTCTTCTGAACCCCTGCGCTGGCTTGCACCACTGGATGTTCGGGCTTCTTCCGGCATTCCTCCACCACCCACAGGTGACAGTGGTGCCTCGCTGACTGTGTCTCCTAAGACTACCAGAGCTTGGCAGAGGCCCCGACTCAGGTACACAAATACTTGCCGCTTCGGAGCCAGACAATTGCCCTTAACAAATAGTTGTTCTTATCTTGCAGCAAAAAATACACGGCATCACTGCACTGCCGCCACCGCCTGTCTGTTGAGGCATGCTACCCCACCTGCCACGTGCGGGCGCCAAGACTACCTCCTTCCCTGCACGTTAGGCTGCGACTCTCTCTGCAACTTCTGTGCTCCTGTCTCCCTTAACCGTATTCTCATGGCTATGTCGACTCGAACAAGCTGGCTGACCGTGCAAAGAATGATAGAGGCGGAAAACGGGGAGACAGGTTGCCAAGGGCCCTTACACTGCAGTAGAACACAACTCAAGCCAACCATGGCCGCGCGAATGCGGCCCCTACGGCCGCCGCACCGGTACCGCGCGGCCGACAACACACACCCCCAAGGGAAAACACGCGCGCGACAGACAACACAAGACGCTAGGCCAAAGGACCCCCAACGATCACCACTACCACGCACACAACGGCGACCCTAACGCGCTAAAGCCCGACCAAGAAGACCGACTGAATCCTAGGCGAAGAGCGCCCCCTCCAAGGGCTCCCAAGACCACTCTGCAAGGCTAAACGACCCAACTGCAACCAAAACACTCAAGTCTCTGCTCTCGACCCGCCTGCTGACAAGCCACTCCTCAGCGGGCGTCTTCTACCTGTCCGCCTCTAGCCGAGCCCGGTGTGGAGGTGCCTGGGACTGGTCAGTGAAGAAGGGAAAAGAGAGGGGGGGGTAAAAGAAGAGATAGCAACCTCGAAGCGAAGGGGGGAGGGTGGGCGGGAAGCTGTCAGCTACAAGCTGAAGCTCTACTGAGTGAAAGGCAGAATGCCTGAAACGAAAGAGCTGAAGCAATTAATACTCGCCATTCCAATACGGTTGTACGACAGTCGCACAGAACCAGACTTAGAGACTCCGATCGCTTCACTCCGTCGTATCTAAGTCAACAATGCGAGCTATACGGCCCGTCTGTTTGTAGTTGTAGCAGATGATGGCCTGCTGCAATCCACGCTATCCAGCGGGGTCAACCGGATACAGAATTTTCGCGGCACTCACTGCCACCAGTCGTCTGCATGTGGACCTGGGATGGCTTCGGCATACAAGTTAGGCTCTGTAATCCCAGCGGAAATTGCAGCGTTGACTCGGCCAGTAACAGTACGACCGGGTTCATTCCGCCACCACTCGCCAGGACGTTTGCGTTCCCTAACTGGATACCGAGTTCCCGCCATTTCCACATCAGGCTGATTGTTACCTTGCACGTTCGCACTGCTGGATGATCCAGCCCCAGCCCCTTTACATGCGGAAGGGCTTCCTTTGATATATCTCAGCGTCTGCTTACTCTGACTCTATCGATCGGCATCAGGAATACAACCAAATCCCTGTTGCGAAGTCATGCATCCCTAAAACATGTCCATGGTCTCCCGGCTTTGACACTCGTGCGGAACTTGTAACTTGTATCTTGTAACCTAAACCCACCAAATGTGATGTCCGAAGACATTGTTCGCATGAATTGAAGGACACTGCTGCTTCGAGTTGTGCGTGATTCGCCTGTTCGCACATCTTAGACCATGGCTGTGTTCATGCTGTTGTCCAATCAGTTCTGGAATGCCCCGTCGTTCTGCCTTGCTGCCATGACGGGGGTCAGCGCTGTCAACGGCGGGCTGGGTCAGGCATCCAGGTCCTCGGCAAGGGGGGGTCACCTCCATCCGGCCTTAAACGCCCCTTCCCCCCGGATTAGGGGGCCAATCTAGGTAGGCGATATAGCTAGCCGCAGCAAAACATCCGCGACAAGTCGGGCCGGTGCCTGCACATGAGCTATCCTGCAGTATTATTACTACTAATACTACTAATACTACTAGGACTTCCCAAACTGCCTCCGCTGGTTATTATTCCTAATTTCAAATGCCCTAAACGAATTTTGCACATACACACATATACACACATCGGCACGGAACCCCCACCCGACAGCCAAGCCACATGCCATGGCGCACGCAGCTGGCACCGTATCATGCAGCTGGCCAACTCAACCAATCGGTCACCCAATCTTCATCAAGGGCCCGCCAACTCAACTGGCGCTAGCCCCAGTCGATGTCCTCCAAAGTTTCCGCCTCCCCCTCCCCCTCCCCCTCCCCCTCCTGCTCCTCCCTCTCCCTTTGCTCTCCTGCTTCGTCTTCGCGTTCCGCTATCCCTCCGGACTCATCAAGTAACAGATCCTCCAACAGCTCGCCACACATTGCCAACACGTCCAGGGGCAAAGCGTCAACGCCCAACATCACATCGAGGGTTCGGAGCCAAAACCGCTGCATCGAAACTGCCGCGGCCACCGCTGCCGCCTGCTCCGCTTCCACCCGCCTCGCCTTCGCCACCTGCTCCGCTGCCTCGGCCTCCGCCGCCGCTGCAGCTGCAGCCGTCGCGGCCGCCGCCTCCGCCGCCTCCGCCGCTGCAGCTTTCGCCGCCTCTGCACTGCGCACAGCAGCATCCGCTGTCGATGCCGCGAACGCCCTCGCACTTGCCACCGCCGCTCGCGCCTTTGCTTCTGCCACTTCAGCGTTCATCTCCTCAATGGCAACCTTTACCTCGGGCGTCATTTCATGCCATCCATACTCGGACCTTCCTCCAGCCACAACTCCATGCCGCCGAGCCGTACTCGACACCACACCTGGCCCCACACTGGCACCGGCACGCATCATTTCCACGGCGGCCCGTTTCTTAGCTGCCCTACGTCCCGCCCTGGCCGCCTCAGTGATAGCCTCCCGAAGGGCCTCCCGGGCTGCAGCCTGGTTGGCGGCGGCGGCGGCTGCCTTGGCGGCCGCTGCCGCTGCCGCATCACCAGCCGCTGCTGCCGCCACGGCGGCAGCAGCGCTCTGGCGCTGCAGATCTGTTAGGACCTCCTGCAGCTCCGGCAGCCGCAGCAGCTGGCGCCCGTGAGCCACTTGCTGCTGCTGCTGCTGCTGCCGCTGCCGCCACAGAGGCGCCGCTGCGTCACGGTGTAGCTGGCTCCGGACCAGGCTATGCGTCCGCTCTAGCAAAGCAGCCCAGCGCCAGCCGCCGCTACTGCTGCCACTACTGCTGCCACTAATACTACTGCCGCTACTACTGCTACTGCTGCGGTTATAGCCCAGAGCTGCGAAGCCCGCCAGGACCTCCAGGTGCTGCTCTGCCAGGTTACGCAAGCCGACGGCGCCGGCCCGTGCCTGGCCTGTGTGGCTGCCGTACCCGCCGCTGGCGTCTCCGTCGACGCAGCCCTCCATTGGCGCCCGGAGCACGGCATCTGCGATGGCGTGCAGCAGCCGGATCAGGCCGTCCACCTCTCGATCCGCAGGCGTCGCCGCGTCCGCGTACGAAACGCCAGCACGCGACGGCACTGCCGCCGCTGCCGCTGCCGCCAGGCGCTGCAGCACCGCCGCCGCCTCAGGAAGACCACACGACGGCTGCGCCAATCGCTGCAGCAGGCTGCGCTGCAGCGCAGGTACTACAGCCCGGTCCACGCTACAGCCGACGGCGGTCAGTCGCTCCAGTAGCGGCAGCACGGTTGCAAGCTGCTGATTGCTGTAGTCGTCAGTGCGCGATTTGAGCCGCGCCGCGATGCGTGCCACAAGCTCCGCGACAGACTGACCGCGCGCCGCTGAGGCGACAGCGGCCACGGAGGCGGCCGGCGCGGCGGCGGCGGCGGTGGCGGAACAACCGCTGCTTGCCAGCATAGCTACGGCCTTGAGAAGCCTTACATGCTCCCAGGGCAGAAAAGCCTGACCGGGCGGGATGGGCGCGTGGCAGTGAATAATTATACGGCAGCGAAATCGAGGTAAAGGTTTCAGGCGCTAAGGCCTGGAGCCTGACAGATGGACAGACAGATAGACAGGCAGGCAGGCAGGCAAATGATCGACGCGTGTGGAAGCTCAGCACATATTATACATGTGATGTAACGACTTGAATAATTGGCCAATCGGGCGGCGGCGGCGGCGGCGGCGGTACAGCAGGCCCCCGTGCTCCGTCTCCTCCGCCAAGGTCAGCAGCGGCGCCGTACACACGACCCGTAACACACGTGATCCACGGTGCCTGTCCCGCATCCCCGCGACTGTTAGATCTGGGGCACAAGCCTCCAAGCACACTTTTTGATTTTTGCTGAGGTACGACTGTACGGCAGTCCTTCTTAATCGAGCCCATGCACGGCCATTCACGGCCCCCTACGCACCGCGATGTCCTGCAGCAGCAGGTCCACCACGGCCTCCACCAGAGCGCCATCTCCCACAGCCCCGCTCTGGGCCAGGTGGCAGAACGTCGTCAGCCTCTGATCCGGCGCCGCCCGCTGCAGCGCGCGCAAAAGCCGCTCCTTGACCGCCGCCGCCTCCACTGCTGCTGCCGCCGCCTCGGCCTCCGCCGCCTCCGCCGTCGATGCATTCGGGCCTGCGACGCCGCCGCC
The DNA here is from genome assembly GCF_000143455.1 of Volvox carteri f. nagariensis. Lineage (NCBI taxonomy): Eukaryota > Viridiplantae > Chlorophyta > Chlorophyceae > Chlamydomonadales > Volvocaceae > Volvox > Volvox carteri. Next base: position 1,589,874 of record NW_003307552.1, on the reverse strand, counting down.
GCCTGCGGCGGCGGCGGCGTGACGTCGCAGCTCCTCCAGCCGCAGCGCCGCGGCTAGGAGGTCTTGCAGCTGCTTGCGTTCCAGCCAGGGCGTGAATACGGCCGCCAGCTGCGCCAGCGCTGGGTGGGAGCTGTACGACAGACCCCGCATGGCGGCGACGGTCCGGCTGTATATTTCCACAGCCTCCGCTGGCATAGCAGCTGGACTTGGCCGACCAGTCCCATCCCCCCCTGCCCTGCCACTGCCTGCAGCGCCGGCGGCGTCAGGCGGCTGTGCCGCTGGTGCCTGCCGTATCAGCCATGAGGATATGGAGTCAATCAGTTGCTCCGCCAGCTGCCGATGCGTAGCTGCGGGGGCGGCGGCGGCGGCAGCTCCACCGCTGTCGCCGCGAGGTGCACCCGTAAGGCCCTCCAGCACCAATAACTTGTCTTCCAGCGTCAGGTCTCGGGAGTCGCAGGCGCGGATCAGCGGCGGCATCAGCAACTCCCACAGAGCTGACCGACGGTTACGGATATCCGCCGCCGCCTCCACAGCAGTGCCGCCGCCGCCGGCGACGCCGCCAGCGACGCCTTCGCCTGGCAGGGAGGCGCTGAGACGATCGTGCTGCAGCAGCCCCAGCACCTGTACGGCATCCATCAGCAGCTGGCGCCGCCACCGGCTGCCGTCAGCGCAGCGGCCGTGGCTACTAGGCGCCGGTACGGCGGCAGCTGGCGTTGCGGCCGCGTCGGAGCTATCAAAATTAGGCGCGGACAGCGACGATGATGACGATGATGATGGCGGCGATGGCGAGGTTGACGGCGGCGAAGGAGAAGAAGACGGATTAGACGGTGTTGACGTGGCGACGTTGACTGATCCCACCGCCTGCGTGACATCGTTGGTCTCCAATACCCGTGA
>NW_003307552.1:1584741-1586886 GCF_000143455.1 Volvox carteri f. nagariensis | reverse complement strand
CCCTGGCGGAGCGCGTCAGCGGCAGCGCCGCCTCGCCCTCCGCCACCAGCGCCGCAGCCAGCGCGTGCGCCAGCCCCAACGCCATCTGCGGCGGGTCGCTGCTAATTATGGTGCGACGATCCCAGCGCAGTACGGAAGAAGAGCCGGAGCTGGAGCTTATCTGGTCGGCAACGCTGCCGACGGAGGCGGGGGCAGCGGAAGCGGCTGCGCCAACGCCGCTGGAGCTCAGCATCCGCCGACGAATGGCATCTACAAGGCCCGACATGGCGACGCTAACCGGCGGAGGCGTGTCCTCAAGGCCGTACGACGATGACGACGACGACGGAGACGACGGAGGCGACGGAGGCGGAGCCAGCACGCGTGTGGCATGGCCAGCGACAGCGCCGTCGCCACTGCCGCCACAGCCACCAGCGGCAAGAGCAGCGCCACCGGCGGTGTAAGAGGGGAGGGAGGCGGACGCGGCGGCGTGGATGTCGACGTCAGCGTCCAGGTCCTCATCTGCAGCCGCCGTTGCCGCCTCTGATGGCCCGGCGCAGGACGCTGCGTCCCGATAAGACTTGGGGGCACCCCGGTAGTGAACCTGTACCACCGCCCCCAACGATGATAACGGTCAAACTGGGTCAAAAAGAACATTCAACCAAATAACGAACAGCCGAACAACTGAACAACCGAATAACGAACTGACGGATTGAGCCTTGAGTAAGACGGCAATAGCCCTTGCATGGAAACGCCACCACGAGGCTGCGAAACGCACATGGTCCCCCATAACCTACCCGCAATCTGTTCGTCATGGCCGCCAGGGTCAGGGGCGGCAGCAGGTGCAGCTCCCCGCACCGGGCTATGAGCGTCATCAGCTCCGAAGACGGCAGCAGCAAAATCTGGAAGGAGTGGGGAGGAGAGTGGGGGGGAGAGTGGGGGGGAGAGTGGGGAGGAGAGAGTAGGGAGGAGAGTGGGGAGGAGAGAGAAGGGAGAAGAGTGGGGAGGAGAGAGAGGGGAGAAGAGTGGGGAGGAGAGAGAAGGGAGAAGAGTGGGGAGGAGAGAGAAGGGAGAAGAGTGGGGAGGAGAGAGAGGGGAGGAGAGTGGGGAGGAGAGAGAGGGGAGGAGAGTGGGGAGGAGAGAGAGGGGAGGAGAGTGGGGAGGAGAGAGAGGGGAGGAGAGAGTGGGGAGGAGAGAGAGGGGAGGAGAGTGGGGGGGTAAGCATATGCGAGGACCTCAAGAGATAATGTACCGGCGCGTCGAGAGGGGAGGGGAGAAGGGGAGGGCGGTAAGGACACCCGCCCAAAGAGAAGATGACGGAGGGTCGGAGATGAACTCACGGAGAGGGGGGCCCATTGCATGATGAGAAACAAGGGCACGATGCAGGAGACAAAGAAACAACTGCGACGACATAATTTTTCATAATTCCTTTAAGAAGCAAAGAGGGGACGGGGGAAGGGCGCCAGGAAGGCAGCCAGGAAGCGTCAAAGCTCCCAGATCCCTACGGCGGGCCCACACATTGCGACGGACGGGATGGGAGAGGATAGGAGCGGTTTCGGAGCCCGGGCAGGGCCGGGAAAGGTTGGGGGGAAGCAAGGGAAGCCGGCCGGTACGGGGTAGCGAAGCTACGTCAGCGTCCAGGCAAGTCAGTCCTTCACCCTTTTGCGTTCTCCCCTTCCCTCCCCCCTCCCTTTAAACCCCCCTACCCACCCTCTCTTGCAGGCCCTCCAGCAGCTCCAATCGTACGGTGGGTACGGACTGCGCCGCCGCACGCAGCAGCCCGTCCGCCACCCTCCACGGCGGCAGGGAGGGCTCCCTCAGACTGCCCGCCAGGAAGGGCTCATGAGCCGCCAGCAGCCTGAGAGTGCGGGAGGGGGAGGAGGGAGAGGGAGGGGGGGAGAGGGAGGGAGGGGGGCGCAGAGGGGGCATAGGGGGAGAGAAGTGGGGCGAGAGGCGAGAAGGGGCAAGAGGCGCGGATGGGAAAGAGGGAAGGTGTCATGCAAGTGGCAGAACAGGAGGGAGGTGCGGCAAAGGGGCCGGGAGCCAGCTAACCCCTGAGCCCTTCCCAACACCCCTAAGGAACAAGAAGTGAACATGGTACGAGGCAATAGCGAAGAAGGGAATGCAGGATGAGGAGGATGCACACCGCCCTCATCCACCCACCTCGCC
>NW_003307552.1:1559690-1581965 GCF_000143455.1 Volvox carteri f. nagariensis | reverse complement strand
CGCATGTTAATTTCCCGCTGTGCGGGCTCCAAGGACCGTATCCGCGGCAGGCGGCCCAGCAGATGCGGGGAGGTAGACAGAGGCAAAGCAGGGGTACGCCACAATGCATCGTCGGCGGCGGGCTGCGAGGCGGGGGAGGCATCGCCGGGGCCGCCGGCGGAAGATGGCCGCCGTAGCGGTTGCGGCGGCGAAGCCGCTGCCTCCGCCTCCGCCCCCGCCCCCGCCCCCGCCGCCGGCTCCTCTACCGCCACTTCCGAACGTCCGTTGCCGCTTGCCGTCCGGTAGGCGGATTGCAACAGCTCAAACCCGTCATCGGCGGCGGTGCTGGCGGCGGCTGAGGCCCCGGTTCCGGAGCTGGTCTCCGCTAAGCTGAGACCGAGCCCTCCTTTCCCTTCACAGGGCTGCTGTGGAGGCGAGAACAGCTTTATCTCCTCCATCCCCGCTGCCGCCGGCTCCACCGCCGCCGGCAAGCCCTGCGGCCGAGGTGGCGGCGGCAGCGCCTGCCGTACTGGCAGAGCCTCATCTCCACTAGCCCACAACAGCTCCGGATGGCGTTCCAGCTCAGAGAGAAACACGGCGTCATCCATGGGAAGCAGCAGGAAACGTACGGCGGAGCGGGAAACCTGGGACAGCTGATCCAGGACAGCCGCCGGCGACACCGCCGCACCGTACGGCAGCGGCGGCGGCGGCGGATGCGCAGCCGCCTCGGCTCCGCTGTCAGCGTCTCCCAGCGCGGCTGCGTACGACCGCCGTGCCACGACAAGGCGTGCTGCCAGAGCCGCCGCCCGCTGGCTGGTCAGCTCACCCGGTGCCGCCGCCGCTGCGGGAGCGTACGGCAGCAGGTCCTCTACAGCCGCGGCGGCGGTTGCCATCAGCGTTGCCGCGGCCGCGGTGTGCTCTCTGCTCAGCTTGATGAGGTCAACGGCTGACTCCATCACCGCTACCGTAGACTGCAGCGTCCTGCGATAGCGCCCATCCCACACGACCCCATCCCTGGTGCCGTTGCTGAGATTGCTGCAGCCGGCAGCGGCGGCATCAACGCCGCCGCCGCGGCCGCCATCACCGCTTCCCACGGCCCTGCTACTGCCCTCCGCTTCCTGTACGGCATCATCCTCGGCAGCTCCGGACCTGGCCTTGCCGACGTAGCCCACATGCTGCTGCTCAACCCCACGTAACTCCCTCATCAAACCGTTACGTACGGCGTTGACCAGTCGTACCTGGTACTCCACCGTGGTTTCGGGGCCCAAGACCCGGAGGCTCTCAGCAGTGAGCGGCCTGGCGCTGACCTCCTGGAGGAAGATGATGATGAGGAGGACGAGGACGAGGAGGAGGACGGCCGTCAAGGTTGTATTAGTTAGGCAGTAGCAGGACCCCACATCCACCATGGGAGCTCTACCATTCCAACTACCGCACAGGCTGTTGCTGCTGCTACTGCTGCCGTTACAAACATTAAAAGTTGTGTCGTGGCGTGTTTCGTCAAGCAGTCACAATTGTGTTTCCGTGCCCTCCCGTAACTCCGAGAAGAGCAAGAGGAGGAGCGCGACACGCAAGAGAAGGAAGAGAGCGACAAAGCCGAAGCCTCAAGCCCGCGGGCGGTGGGCTTCCTGGCCCCCATGATCTCCCCCCGGCGGACGTATCTATGGACGTACGGAGAATTCAGAACGCCGAGCACCTGAAGCACGCCATACCTGGAGCGCCTTGATGGAAAGCGCAAGCGGCGGAGGCTCCGTGCCACCCGAGTCCCGAAACACGTCCAGAAGCCAGCTCCGAAGGAAAAGCACGAGATCAACGGCCTTCGCCGTCGTTGCCGTCGTTGCCGTCGCCGCCCCGGCGGCGACAGCGCGCCCGTCAGTGGTAGCGCCCTCTGTGGCTTGGCCACGCGAGACCTGGCGCACCGGCGCGCGCGCCACTGCCGCCGCCGCCGCCGCTGCTTGCGGCGGAGAAATTTGCACCCGCCCTGGCGACGGCGGCGTGGGCGGCGGTAACGGCGGCGGCGGCGACGGCGGGAGGGGAATATGCTTCGCCGCTACCTGAACCAACTCCACCACTTGCTCCGGGCTCAGCATCCCCTCCGACAACATCTCCCGTACGGCAAGCAGCGCCGGCAGGGAAGTGCCTGCCACGGGCGCCGCTGCCGCTGGTGCTCCATGCTCGGCCTCCGCACCGCTATCACCACCGCCTCCGTAGCGGTCTCGGTCCGGAAGAACTCCCAGCACCGCCAGTGCTAGACGCGGGTGGGTGATACCACCCCTGTGAAGCATGCGTAGCGCAGTCAACATGGGGTTGGCGGCGGCAGCGCCGGCGGCGGCTGGGAGACATTCACCCGCCCGTGCTGGTGATAAAGAGGTCGCCTCGTCAACGTCCTCAACGCCCTCAACCTCGAGCCGCGTAACCGCCGCTTCCGCCGTCGTCGTCGTCGTCGGCACCCTTCCGAAGTTGCGGCCGCCGTCCGGAGTTGCGGCCGCTGCAGCCGTCCCCAGCGGCGTCGAGGCAGCAGATTCCACTGTCGCCTCATCCATGCCGCCTCGACCCGCAGTTGTTGCGGCAGCGGCGCCGGTCGCTGCTGCAGCGGCGGCGGCGGCCGCCGTTCTGCGCAACCGCTCCCGCGCCACGAGCTCATCGCCCAAGGCGGTAACCACGTCCACCGGCGGACCCTGAAGCCCCCGCGGCGATGGCGGCGATCGTACAGCGGCTGCAGCGGTGGAGCGGCAGTACCACGGCCAGCATGCGCCCTGCACCGGCGGCACCGGCCGCTGGCCGTCGGCCATGCGGCCGTACGGCGGCCTGTGCTCCGCCACCACCCACGCCGTCACCGCTACCGCCGTCAGCAGCTCCGAGTCGGACAGCTCCGCGACACCGCGGATAAGGCCCTGCCCGGCGGCGTGCAGCTCCAGGGGCGGTACCGCCGACGGCGGCAGCTTCACCCGCCGCAGCACTTCCAACGTCGCGACGGCGTCCTTGGGCCTCATGGCGGGTAGCAGCTGCGTCGCGGCGGTCTGCAACGGCGTCAGCACGCTGCTACAGCCGCCGTCAGCGTCCGCTGAGTGGCCAGGATGGCTGCCGGGATAGCTGCGGCCTGTGCTGGCGGCGCCGGTTGCAGCGGCGGCGTTGCGAACGGGGCTGCTTCGGCTGTTGCTTCTTCTACTGCTAGCCCGGGTGCCTGGACCATTTTTATCAACTTTCCGATGGTCCTTATAAAGGCCGACGCTTGCCACGAGGAGGCGAGAGGCCGCGGCTGCAATGTCCTGCAGTACCAGCAGCAAGTAAACAGTCGCTGAGGACCATCAAACGGCCCCGGGGGCGATGAAGGGAAGAATTTCATGGACCAAGACTAACGCAAGCAGCTGCTCCTGCGATGCACGTGCAGCGCGGCCAGCGCTCTCTAAAAAATCACAAATAAAATGAAGTGTCACACCACAGCTCTCTTACTGTTTTAAAAAAAATACGAAGACATAGTAGTAGTCATTTTCCCGTACCTGCTGCTCTGCGGACCATTGAGGACACGGTGTTTGTGGCCCGCGGAAGGAAGCGACGCCGCCGCTGGTACGGCAGTTACCCGCATGGCTGCGGCCGCTTGTGCCATTGCCTCCGTCGCCCCGTCGCTGCCTGGATCCGTCTCCGCCCTCCTTACCACCGCTAATAACGCCACCGCTGCAGCTATCGCCCTCAGCGTCGCGAACTTCTCTCCGACTGCCGCTGCCGTCGACAGCAATGAGATCGGGGCCGCTGCCGCCGGCCTCATTACCACTGCCGCCGCCGGTTCCGCCGCTTTCTCCTGTGCCTTCCCTGGCCTTACTGTCCACTTCACCACTGTCCCAGATGCCCTCTCTGTCCTCCACCTGCTTCCCTGGGGACCCATGGGTCGCTGGCGAATCAGGTAGACGCGGCGGTGGCGGTGTGGAGGGCGGATCCTGAGCCGGCGAACTCGCACACGGCGCCAACTCTTCCACGCCGGCCCGCAGAGGAAATATGCCGCCTTGTGACGGCCCCCGCTGTACGGGGGCCTGCTGTTGCGCAGGGCGCGTCACATCCATGGCCGAGGTCCATGCTGCCATGACTTGAGGCGCGAGTTCTAAAATGCGCTGCTCCAAGGACGCCTACGAACGCGGCAGCAGCGGCAGTAGCGTCATGCATACATACAGACATACAGATGCGCGGTGCGTGACTGAACAGCGTGTTTCTCGGACCACGGCGCCGCTGGAAACCCTCCGAAAACTGCTGGCCAAAGCTCACAGGCCTACCCTTCGCAAAGCAGTACGCACGTGCCCCTGCGTACCCAGCGCAAGCATCTCCTCCCCTTCCTCCCACCGGTGGACCCAATGGCAGTCAGACAAGTAAACAGTGGTGAACCCGGGGGTAGCCCACGGGAGCATAGACCGCTCAGGAGCATAGACACACGTACACGTGCATACGCACGTACGCACACACACGTACACACGCACCTGCAGCGCCTCCCGTCTCCGTGTGTTGACTTGCACGTTGTCGTCCAAGCTGATGTGCAGCCGGCGCTTCAACCTGGACATTGCCATCCTCGCAGAGCCCAGAGTCTGAGCGGCCTGGGTTTGAGTGACGAGACCAGAGCGACAAAAACAACACACCGGGCGGCGAAAGGATTGTGGGAGTGAATGGAGTCCTATCAGATAGTACATAGTCCATTCCAAATAGGGAGGGTGGATCGAATTGGAGTGGTAAGGATGCGGGCAGTGAGGAAGAGGAGATGTACATGGGATAGGAAAGGCGCGGCGGTTCCGATGGTGTGGCGACGAGGAGGGTGGGTTTGTGTGGTTGTGGGTTCAACAGGGCAGGGCTTAATTAGGACACCATAACGTGCCGGAGGCAAAACGCAGTCAAGACCTCGAACTGACGACGTGCGCAGGGATCTTCGGTCAGCGCGATGGATCGCCGCCGCCGATGCAATCCATCATCTCGGGGCGGAGGTTGAGGGATATGAGGGATATGAGGGATGTGGGGGCTCTTAGGGGCTTCTCACCCGAGCCAAGGACATGAAGGAAACCGCGATGGCTAGCCGCGAAGCGCAAAGCGTGTGTGTTTACAGGAATTCTGTATTTTTGCAAGTAGCATGGACCTTGAGAGGTGATAAGGTGGTGGGAAGAGGAAGAGGCAAAGAGATGGGTGGTTTCGGAGCAGACCAGTAAGGGGGCAATATGTATGCAGGTGTATGTACGACAGGGAGCCGCAGGAGACTGCCAATGACACCACCACAGGCAGCCATCCGCCCCAACCACCCCTCACCAGCAGCAGTGGGCTAACAGCGGGTGCTGGCGGAGCCGGCGCAGGAAATAGTGGCACAGGCGCATGCTCCGCCGCGACGTCACTCCGCGCCACCTCCATTGCCGTCGCCGCTGCCGCTACCGGTTTCTGCCCCCGGCTAGACTCTCCCGTCGCCGCCGCTTCGGCCATGTTCGCCGCCGCACCCGCCGTGTGTGCTGGAGACGGCGGCGGCAGCGGCGGGGGCGCAGCCGCCAGCACCGATGCCGTCAGCTGCGCCACCGCCAGCTCCTCCACGTTCGCAATGGACGGATACACCACCTGCTCCAAAAGAATAGCCCCACCATCGCCACTGCCGACGCGCTTAAGCCGCTTCGACCAGCCCATGGCGTCTTTCAGTAGCCTGGAGGCCTCTGCCAGGCAGCCCACAGCTAGACGCTGCGAAGCTGACGACGGCGGCAACGGATCCGGAACCCGCGGCCGCGCCGCCGCGGACGATGGCAACGGTGCGGGGTCTGAGGTCACCGGTGCGAGCCGCGCCAACGCTTGGGCAGTCTGTAAAGCAGTCTCCAAGGCGCGCAGCCTCGCGGCCAAGCGCTGGGTGTCGCCTGAGCTGTCCGGGGGGGAAGAAGGGCGCCCCGCTCCCCGCTCTAGGCCCCCCACTCCCTTGCCCTCCGGCTTGATGTCCCCGAGCCGAGAGACCCCGCGGGCCCCCTGACTGCGCTCACGCCTCCCCTGCCGGTCATTCTGCACCTGCCGACGCCCCACGGGCTCCTCTGCCTGCTGCCGACGCTGCTCCTGCTGTTGCTGCTGCTCCTGCTGCTGCTGTCGCTGCTGCTGTTGCTGATCATGATGATGGTGATGATGGCGCGGCTCCGCATGCCAGGCCTGCCTTCCGAACGCCTCGCCATCCACGTCCTCCTGCTCCTCATCTGGCTTCCGCAGCCCCGGCTGGTGGCAGCCCAATCGAGTTTCCGTTAGGCTCGAACCGCGATTAGAACTAGGTCTCCCGCTGCGGTTTTGTGAGGCGGGCAACAGCTGGCGCTCAATTTCCGCGACCACGGCATCTCCGTCGATCGCGTCCGCGGCCTCAGGACCCATGTACCTCCCTTGTCCATCACGCATCTCTCCATGCGAGCTGATCTCGGCGTTGGCGGCGGTCAGTAGTACTAGGCTCGCCACCGGCGGCACGCCAGCAGCGGATGTTGGCACGGAGAGTTTGGGCTGTTCGCACTGTTGCACCCGCTCCTCCCGATGCTGATGGTGTTGGATGGATGGGCTGTGGCGGGTGCGGACTGCGGGGGCCGTAGGGGACTCCGGGGGTCGCGAGAGGGGCTCTCCGGACCAGGCGCTGCAGCCGTACCGTACTCCTAGAGCCACCAGGTCCTCCAGAAACACCGTCGGCAGCTGCTCCGATGTCCTGGTCCTGGGCCGCGTGTAGACAGCAGTGAACAAGCAGCGGCAACACAAGCAGCAGCAGCAGCAGCAGCACAGTACCAGCAGCCGCAGGCGGGTGGGAGGAATGCCAACAGGACAAGACAGGACAGGAAATGCGACATGGAGTGGCATTCGTGACATTTAGAAGCAAAAAAAGGTACGAAAGGCTGGTGTGGCTTGACCTTGGGATGGCCGCTACAGTATAGAGAGGTGATGTGGGTGTTGTTTTCCTGCAGGCCCGTTGCATTGAGGACCGCGCACGCCGGCCATCATGCCTCCACATGCACCCCTCAACGCCACAGCTTACCCTCATCATGTACGCAAGCCCGCACACCTCTGCAAGGTAAAAACACTGGCACGCCTTCTTAATGACTACTTCACGACACTTCACATGCGATTTTCATTCAGATGGCGCCTTGCCCAAACGCCTGCGCGCGCCAAGGCCCCCACCCCCACCCGCTGGCCGCAGTCTCTGCTCCTCCTTCATGTAGCTGCCGCAGCAGTCGCAGGCGGTCCACGTCCAGCGGTGTCCCGTCCCTGCGGCAGCTCGCCACCACCACCAGCCTCTCCATTGCCAGGTGCTCATAATAGCCCAGTCGCAGCAGCACCCGCACCACTACGCGCGCGAGTGCCGGATCTGCTGCCGCTGCCGCTGCGACGCCGCTACCCCCCAAGCCCAGGCCGCCAATGGAAAGATGAAGCTGAGAAGGACGAGAAAGAGCTGGAGGTAGGCTGTGGCTAGAGAAGCTTCCAGCATCTGCTGGTGTGATGTCAGCGGCGGGAACATCCGGTGCGGTTGTTTCGGAGCGGGTAGTTGTAGCGGTGGTAGTTGGGCCCGGCAACTGTGACAGCGACGGTTGGGGCGGTTGCGCTGCTCGCCAGCCGCTCAGGCAAAGCGCCAGGAAGTCCACGCAGCCCTGGCGGCTCGGCCGGAAGCCTAGTTGCTCCAGGGTGGCCAGCAGCCCGGCACTGAGCTCCAACGAGCCGCCGCGCCAGGCAGGGCCGAACAGCAGTCCCGGCGACTGCTGCTCCGCCAACACCATTCCCAGGACCAGCGCCTCCACGGCGCCACCGCCGCCACCGCCGCCCTCATGGCGCGTACTCAGCTGCCGATGGTGCCACTCGGCACGTAACAGGGAGCAGAAGAGCCGTACCGCCTCGGAATGGACAGGGGCCCTTGCCGTCCCAGCCGCTGCGCCGGCGGCATCATCAACTGGCAGGCTGCGCTTCTGCCGCAGCAGGGATACCAGCACCTCCGGTGGAAAGCTGGCGGGTGGCAGGGCCGACACAATGGGCGCCAGGGCCGCGTGAATGAGGTCCCGCTCACGAATACACGACAACTGCGGTGACGTCGGCGACGGCGGTAAAGGCAATCCCCACTGCGCTGGAGTGGGCTGCGGTGGAGAAGGCTGTGTCGAATATGGCTGGTGCTTTGATTGGGGCTGCAAGTGCTGCGACTGCTGCTCTGTGGTTTCAAACGCCTGTTGTTGGTGCTGGTGGTGTTGGTGTTGGTGGTGTTGTGGCAGCGCGCCGGAGAGCTGTGCGGCTGCCGCAGGCGGGTTGGGGTCCGCAAACTCCGGGCTTGCTGCCAGCTGCTGCGCCAGCCCGCACACCGCCTCCACTGGCGACGAACCTACAGCGCCGTACACCGCCTCCACCAACCGTGCCAGCAGGGCGCACTGCTGGTGCGGGTGAGCGCGAGCTATCCGCACGCTGATTGGACCCACCATCGCCTCCACAGCTGCCCGCAGCAGCTGCTGCTGCTGCTGTACCGCTTCCACCGGCCCTGACCCCGAAGCCGCACCTTTGCCACGACCCTTGCCGCCGCCACGAATATCCGTCGCAGTGGCAGCGGTGGCAGCATCTGCGCCTTCGATGCCGGTGCCGGCGGCAGGGTCCGTGTCTAGCGGCTTGCCGGACTTAGCACTTCGCGTGGCGGTGAGGATCACGGAACTAAGAGGCGGCAACGCTTTCCTCACCCCGTGGGTAGCGTCCAGAGTCCTGTACAGCGCCGTCAGACACTCCAATCCCACCGGGGTCAGCGCAGCCTCCGCCATCGCCGCCGCCGCAGCCGTCAAGGCCCTCGCCGGGCGCTGCACCGTCGACCATCTCCCGGTGGACGGGCCCTGCACACGGCCACTATCGCCGTTGCTGCCCCCTGCAACTGAGCCGGGGGCATCCGAACAGTACTGGCGAAGGAAGAGCGAAGGCAGCACACAGGCATTTGGGGTTCTGCTGCGGTGCCCGGGGCCCTTCCACCTGCCCGCCCGTCCGCAGCCATCAGGCCATACCGCCGGACAGAGCACCAAGCTGGTTCTCAGGCCGGTGCATGCAGGCACTGCCGCACTGCGGGACCTGACGGTGCAGTTGCGGCTATGGCCGTCGGAGGCGGTGGCAGCGCCCGTGAGCCCTGCGGCTGTAGGCTGACATGGGCCCTCCACGATTTGGAGACGACGTTGCTGCTCCTGGTGATGCGGCGGTGGAGGTGGCGGCCCCTGCGGCGGCCCCTGTGGCGCTGGTAGGGACACCGCCGGCGGTTGCAATGGCGGCGGCAGCAATGTCAACGGCGTAAGGCCTCCTGTTTCATGGCTTGCTGGTGAACCGGGCGAAGCCGGGGCCAAAGATGCCTCCGCCTCCGCCGCTGCTGCTGCCCGGGGCGGGTCCCTCCCAGGCCCGGACCCGCCCCTACCGCGCAATCCCCGATACAGGCGTAAGGTCCTGTGTGGGCAGGGCAGGGCAGGGCAGGCACTTGCATCGCGGAAAATCTGATGCGACGCACGCAAAAACATGATTGTTGCCAATTACTGCGAAAGGAGGTTTACGGGGAAGAGGGTGAAAGGGGGACCGCGCATCACCAGGACAGATGTGTAACATCTTCTCCTGGACGAGCGCGTCGACTAAAGGGGGGTCCAGCCTGCAATAAAAGCTACAAACGGCGCCGGCGGTCTGGCCACCGTCTGCCGCCTTTCACACGATGGCACCGCATGGACCCGTCATAGTTTGTGACCCGAAGACGACAGTTCTGGGGCGCCTGCTGCCCAGCATGCTAGCCGGGTCTGCTGCCCCTTCCGAGGCCGTTTCTGGCGCTACCCAATCCTTCGCCCCTGCCTGCCCTGCTTGCCACACCAGCCTGGGTCATTTACACTACCTGCACACAAGGGGTTCAACCGATGATACCAAAGGGCCGACAAGAGCGCGCCATGCATACGCCCAGGCTGGCTCCAGGGACCCTGCAAAATGGACGGCACAGGGGAGGTGGTGGAGGTACGGGGCAGTATGGAATACCGCAAGAAACCCTAAGAAAGGCAAACGAGGGTTGTATTAAAAGCATGTCACAGGAGCGACATCTTAACATGGTGAGAGGTAAAAGGTGCGGTCATGACGACCGAGTACGTTGCTTACAGCCACGCAGCCTCACCCATCGTGTGAGCATGATGCCCAGGCATTAAGCCTTTTAATGTGCATGAGAATTGTGCAAGGAAGTTAGCTCATGTTTCCAAGGATTACAGCGCCGACACTGCAGAAGTGTAGTCTGCGCGGCAGGACAATTATTGATGCCACCACGTGTCGGGAATGCCGCCTGGTTTTCTACATGATCTCGTTGACTGTATAAGCTCCCTGATTGTACCGAAATCCGGGATCGCGATGGCCGTGTTTCGCCTGTACTGTTTAAATACCTGACAACCATGCATCATAGATATCAACCGCATAAAAATGACCTGTAGAAGATGTTTACCCGATGCCATGTCATGCATCACGAAGTTTAGGAGGCGGATTGCAACCGCTCGTCACATGTCTAAAAAAGTCTTGCAATGTGCACATAGATAGTGGAGATTACCCAGAGCATTGATGATGATGGTGCTTAATACTTGACGCCGAGAGTGACCCCTTAGTAGGACTATTTCGGATATGGGCTGTAAACAACACATACAAACCAAGGACAGACCGTGAGACTCCACTTCCAGCAAAATGTTTCACGACGATCTCTCAACTATAACCCCCAGCATTACCGCAGCGACTGTGTACCGTAAAGTGAACTGGACCATCCTGCCCCTCTTCTGCCTTATAGCGGCTTTTTGCTACATCGATCGGACCAATTTGGCATTTGCATCCATTCAAATCAACCATGATTTGGACTTCAACGCTCAGGGTGCGTGGCAGGACACGCCAGGGAATTACGCAGCTGTCCGCGATGCAAACTGCATTGCTCATGCCCCTTCGCTCTTTAACCCCTCCTCAACCCGGCACGCCTCCTGCTCCTCCGCATAGTACAGTGTACGGCTTGGGCTCTGGACTTTTCTTCTTGGGCTACTCGCTCTTCATGGTGCCCTCAAACATCATCATGACGCGGGTACGCGAGACGGGCGCGCAACTCTTATGGATCAGGGGCTAAGTCCCCAGCAGCACCCACAACAGAACGCGTTTTCCCCTTATCCCACCGTAAACCCCACTACCCGCCCTTGGCTACCTGCTGTCTGAGTGCCACCCTCAGAACGCCAGCCACTCCATGTCCGGGCGACTTGCAACCCCAGCACCCCCACATGCTAACCCACCGGCCGTCCCCCAGCCCCCTCCTTTCCTCCACCTTTCCCTCTCGGCCCGCCCATCTCCCGCACCCGCCCTGCCGTACCCTCCCGAACCCCGTGCCTGACAACGTCTCTCTCCCCCTTCAGCCTATCGTATTGAATTCACCTCACCAATTACTACCCACCTACCCATCCATTACCACCCGCTACCACCCAGGTCGGTGCCCCCCGTTGGCTGGGTGTGCTGGTGACCTGCTGGGGGGCCGTAGCGGCCATGTTCGCTGGCGTGAGCAACCCCGCCCAGTTCTACTGGTTGCGCTTCCTGCTGGGGGCTGTGGAGGCGGGCGCCTTCCCCGGCATGTGGTACTACCTGTGAGTGCTGGCATACATCGCAACAGGGGGGATGGAGATGAAAGAGGAGGAAGAGGAAGAGGAGGAACGGATGCTGTGGTGCCTCTAGGGGTAATATCCTCCCCCCCCCCCCCCGAGCTGATCCTCCCCCCTGCCTGCCTATTGACGTCGGCAGCGGGTCCTTTTAGCTTCTTTTCTCCCTCCTGCCTGCCTTTACACCCGCTCCGAGTCTGCGCGTGTCGGGTTTCGTGTCGTATACTGCTTCCATCAGGGGTTTTCCCCCGGGTGTCCCAGCCGTAGTCACCCCCTGCCACCCCGGGAGTGTATGGTGTGTGGGTGTGCCGGTCTTCGTGATGAGGAACTGACGGCACATTGACGTCACCCGAAGTTCCGAAACGCAACCTGCCAAGACGAGGCCCCCCAGTCCCAGTCCCAGTCCCGGACGCCCGCCTGATGCAATCCAATGTGGGTCCTCGACCCCGCTCACATCCCAAGCTACCATCATACCGTTCAAACCAGTGGCTGGCCTAGCCTCTCCGTATCCTATATATACATACATACATACTCCCTTTTTCACCACGCGCCGCCGGCACTGATGCCATGCCACGTCCTCAACCCTCCTCCCCTACTACTGACGTAGGTACCTGTTCTATCCCGTGGACTACATGACGGTGCCGTTATCGGTGCTGGAGGCGGCAGTGGCGGCGGCAAATTTGGTTTCGGCGCCACTGGCCGCATTGCTGCTGCTCATGCAGGGCTTCGGGGGCTTGGCGGGATGGCAGTGGTTGTTCTTGTTGGAGGTGCGTTTCTCTTGTTGGAGGTGCGTTTCTCTTGTTGGAGGCACGGAGTGGGGTGCTGCGTGGAGTGGGCGGGGTGTGGCGGTTCCTGAGGTTGTTTACATGGACGGAGAGCTGCTGGAAGGAAAAGGGCGCGAGGTGGGGTGGGCAACACGAGCAACTTTACTTCTTGTACGTACTGTGTGTTTACTTCGTGTATTGTTTAAAAGGATCTGGGCCGTGTGCTTGTGTGTGTGCGTGTGTCTGTGTGTTTACAGGGCGAGGAAAGGCGAGAGTGAGCAGGAAAGAGGGAACGGCGGGGCAGAGCTTCCTGCGGGCTGGTGGACAGCGGGTGTGTCTGTTTGTCTGTCTGTCTGTACCACCTGGGGCGGCTGGGGGGGAAAAGGAGAGGAAGGAGGAAAGGAGGGCAGTTGGCGGCGAGACGCCTCGCACTTTCCGTCACGTCCTTACGTTCCCGCCTTGTTCCATCATACCAGCCACCTGTTCTCTAACTCCTTACAACTTCATGATGCGGTGCGTATCTGTCGTCTAGTCCTGTGTAGAGTATCCGTCTATCTCTGGGATCAGCAGCTTCACTCGTCCGTGGTTTGTCCTACCTCCTTTCCCGCCCGCGGACCATCGCACCTGTCTTTCCCCCACCACCCCACCCAACCCATTTCCCTTTCCCTCCCTCCCCTGCCCTCCCTTCCCTTCCCTAGCTTCCCGTCCGATCCCCACCACGCACCTCACCCTACCACCTCCCCACTCCATCCCCCCCATCCTCCCCCTCTACTGCTTTCCTTGCGCTCTTGTTTTAGTCTTGGCGGCAAGGTAGGTAGGTTTCTGCGGTCGTCATCATCCCGAGGTCGGCTCCTTCAAAACCGCCTACTGGTCAGTTCTGCTTCTCTTTTCTTGGCTGCAGCTTCACTCCTTCGTGGCTCGTCCTTCCCCCCCATCCTCCCCACACACAGGGCCTCGCCACAGTCGCTCTGGGCCTCACCACCGCCTCCTCCCTGCCACCCAGCTTGGCCGCCGCCACGTTCCTGTCGGGTCAGGAGCGGCACTGGCTGGTGCAGCGGGTGGAGGCCCCGCAGGCCGGAATGATGGCAGCTACCACCACCACCACCACCTCCATGATCTCCGCAACGGCAGGAGCCAGCGGAGGTGGCGGCGGAGGGGGACTGAGACTGGGGTTGGGTGTCAGCCCCGGAGCGAAAGAGGGCGGCGGCAGCGGCAATGGTGGAGGTGGAGGTTATGGAGGGGGTGGATTGCTGCTGATGGGGCCGCGGCCAGGAGGCGGCGGCAGTGGGGGCGGTGGTGGAGGAGGAGCCGGAGTTCGTGGAGCGGTGGTGGATGCAGTTCTAAACGGCCGAGTGTGGTGCGTGTGGTGGAGGGGCGGGGGTTGGGGTGGGCACAGGGAATCAGTTGGGGCAGTTGGTGGTGTGCGGGGAAAGAGTGAGGGAGGGGGTGGAGCGTACGAGGGGAAAAAATGGGTGGGGTGAAGGTGTGTATATGTTATGGGGGAAAGGGGCAGCGGCACACATCCAAGGGGGGGAAAAGGAGGTGACGTGTGTTTTGGGGCGTGTGTGTGTGTGTTTTGCTTCCGCTGTTTCCGGGGTTCACAGAACCTTCCTTGAAAGGGTCTCCCTCCCCCTCGCTCGCCTACATGCAACACGTCACGCTGTTCACAGTGTCCTTACCACTAACAACTAACCCCGGACGGCCCAACTGCCAACCGCTAACGGACCCCAGGTATGTGGCGTTTATGGGGCTCCTCAAGAACATGGCCGCCAACGGCATTCTGTTCTGGGTGAGCACCTTTGCTGCCGTCGCTGCTCCCGCCGCTGCTACTGCTGGATGAACCTACCGCAGCCGCACCAGCACACCTCACAACTGACAACTGACAACTTCCTGATGCTGTACAGGGCTTGTGGCGAGTTTCACCCTTTCCTCACTCCCGCAAGCAAACTAAGGCTCCGGTTATTCCGACAGATTGCCATATACTGCTCCTGATTCCCTTCTGTAGTCCAATCCTTGTTGTAAAACAGGTTCTTTCATTTGTTTATTTTAGAAGATCAATCCCTAGCCGATGATATCCATGATACAGCACGTCTCCGTTCTGTAAAATGATCGGTGCATAGCGCGCCTCGCGTTCCTCACCTCATGTCGCCCTGGGCGGTTGGCTCTCCTTTGTCTTTTCCCCTCCCTCTCCTCGTCCGTCTCACTCTTTCCTTGGCAACAGCTTCACTCGCTCGTGGTTCGTCTTTTCCCCTCCCTCTCCTCGTCCATCTCAGGCCCCCATTATAAATAAGGCCCTTTTGGAGCGGAGGGACCTGGACCCCGTACAGCTTGACTGGTCCCGGCACCGCGGCGGGGACCTGGTGGCAGCGGCGGCGTCAACGAGGCCGTACGGCGTGGAGGGCAGCGGCGGCGGTGGCGGCGGCGGCCAGGATGACGTCGACGGCGACGGCACGTCGCGGCTGTCCATGACAGCGGTTCTGCTGACGGGCATCCCTTTCGCCTGCGCTGCGGTCATGTCGCTGTGGCTGGGGCGAAGATCACAAGTGAGGCACCTCTACACGGGGAGGGCGCTTCGGGGTGTTTGCCGCGATGGTCCGCTCTCCCCTCCTCCTTTACCGCCAAACAACAACAATTACAATTACAACAACCCGCCCGCAACCCCGGCAGGCCAAACACGAGCGAGCGCTACACCTGGCGGTGCCGTACTTGGCAGCGTCGTTGCTGCTGGCTTCGCTGCCGCGGCTGGCGGCCACGGCGCCGGCGCTGGGCTTCTTGGCCGTGTCTGCGGCGGTGGCGTGCGTGCAGGCGAGCGCGACCCCGGGTGGATGCGTCCTTCCCGCCTGCCTTCCCGCCGTCCACCCAACAAACATAAAACAATTCGTGCAAAACAAAAACCAATCTTAGAGCACAGGCGCCCAGACCATCTGCACTTCCCTCGCCCATCTGCACCTCCGTCCATTACCTGTGCCACCCGCTCTTCTTTCGCCCCCTCTGAGTTAACCACTCTTTACCTTCCACCCCGCCGGCCACGCCTCCCCACTACTCCTCCAATTGGTGCTTTGGGCGTCAGTGGGCAATCGTTTCCTTGTGGCTTTTGTGGATCATACACATTTCCCTTCCCCTTCTCTCCTTCTCCCCTGCAGGGCACCAACAGCATCATCAACAGCTACGTGCCCGTAGTGGCTGTGGGGCCCTCCGTGCCAGTGGCCATGGCGTTGTACAATGCTGTGGCCAACCTAGGTGGGCTGCTAGGGCCCTGGCTGATCGGGGAGCTCGTGGCGAGGACGGGAGGTGAGGAGGGCCACGCGGGAACGCACACGAGCGCCAGATGGTGCGGTTTGGGGGACTGCTCCGTGACTTCTGCAGTGACTTCCCGGCCGCCACTCCTTGACCCGCCGAGCTCACTCCGCCCCACCCTGGCCCCACCCCACCCGCCACTCCGCCACCCCACGCTGGCCCCACCCCACCCGCCACTCCGCCCCACCCTGGCCCCGGCTACACGGCACTCTGCCCCCCACCTGCAGGCTACGGCGACGCGTTCCGAGTGCTTGGTGCGGTGATGGGCGCCTCCGCCGTCATGGCCTGGTGCACGAGGAGCTGGGGCGGCAGGGTGCCAAGTGGGCTGGGGGAGGAGGGCCCGGGCAGCGGCAAGGGGATATTGGATTTGGAGGATGCAGTTTATTGAAGACGCTGTGGCAGGGAGTTTGTGGGGGCCCGGAGTTTGTGTGGGGGGGCTGTAAGGAGATGTGAGCTAGGAGGGCGGTGACTGGGGACAGAGCTGCATGGAGGTGCAGAGGGGTTTTGTACGCGGGTGCTGCACAGCACGGGTTTAGTGGTGTAAGGGGATAGCCCGTCATGCTTGGCAGCGTTTCTTTTCCTTTTGGTTTACACACCGGGCTGGTATACCAGCACACTCCTACCTGAATATTATACGTGTATGCGCGCGTGCATATTATGTGTGTGCTTCTGAATGTGTTAAGTGAAGCGTACGGGGAAAACCCTGCATAGAACCTAAATGATGGCAGCAGGTAGATATACAGATAGACAGACAGGCAAGCAAACATGAGTAAATATTTTGTACGGGAATAGAGCAAGGGGCTCCTTCTGTGGATGCGTCGCGATGATGTTGGGGCTCGCAGCGAGCAGACCAAGGAAAGGAGAGGTGTTTTAGCTTTTGCAGTTACTGGGAGAAACCTGGAAGTCTGACAGATCGTGTTTGTGTTGTATCTAATGGGAAGCTGACAGCATGTATGTATGCGCGCGTGCATGTATGACTTAGAAGATTACACTGTGGGCCGCGAGAGCCGGGGGCCGCAGCCGAAACACAGTGCAAGGGTCGGGAGCACACAGCACAAGTCGGCTAGTCTTGTGTGCTCCCAAACCCCGACTCAGGCTGCCAACACACGATGTATGTATGTATCTATGTATGTATGACTTAGATTACACTGTGGGCCGCGAGAGCCGGGGGCCGACGCCGAAACACAGCGCAAGGGTCGGGAGCACACAGCACAAGTCGGTTAGTCTTGTGTGCTCCCAAACCCCGACTCAGGCTGCCAACACTCTACGCAGCCACTCCGCAGCCCCTCCATCCGGGGATGGCGCTGCAGTATAAACACCACGAAGGGCTCTCAGGTCCCGCTAGAGCGAGTCCACAAGTCTCATCTAGGGCAAAGTATGTATGTATGTGTGTACGTACGTACGTGTATTTGTTACATTTTGATCCGGGCGTGACACTGGCCAGGGGCACCTAACCGTACCCCAGCGGGAACGACCGCCGAAGCACTCTCCTCCTTGTGGGGGGAGAGGGGCGCGAGGGGCCACTATCCCCTCCTGCTCGACCGAGGGCGTGCAACCCCGCATTTCCCCCTTTTGTGAAGAGGAAAGAGAGCGCGGTGGCTACCAAGGCCCTCAAGCAAACAACCTCGGCACGTGCTGCGGCACAGTTGAGCAGGCGCGGCGCCACACCCGGGGTCCTTGCACACTTGGGCGGGGCCCCCCCGTGAGATGCTGCCATACCGGCGCCTTAAGCCCAGAAGCTGCACCCTACAACCAAAACTGTCCACAATACGCCCCTCCTCAACGAACTACCCAGCAAAACCCAAGCCACCACGCAAAGCCGTGTCAGGCCCCGCTCATCCAGACCGCACCAGGGGGACGTTTCAGTCCGCGGGGGGACTTGTACGGGTCAGGCAGGCGGGGCAAGATGTCAAGGGCGGGAGCTTGCCTGGTGGGGCTATGGCTCACCCGTGGCAGCTCCTCACCTCAGATCACCACTCCGTCATGGGCACACTACTCCTGCAAAAACACCCTCGTCTGTATGTGTGCATGTAGAAGTTACAAACGGCCAGGATAGAGGATTGGGTCCTAGTGATATGGGAGAGCAGTAGCGCTGGAGCGCAGGGGCGCTGCTTTCTGCTGGATTGCCGAGCATGGCCGGGGCAAAAGAGCGTAGGCAGACGCGCTGCTTCCCATGGAGGCTCGGTGGCGGCTTTTATCGTCTTGTGCAGGTTAAAGCAATACGCCAGGATCAAGGCAAAATGTTGGAGGAAAATTGCGGACGGGGGGCCTTTGGTACTGTGCAGTGGCTCGTGCGTCGCTGCGAGGGAGGGAGCAGGCTGTGAGGCACAGAGGGACCTGGCATAGATGACTGCTGGAGATGGTCTTCCTTTTACGAACGTACTTGCAAGCGCTGCTGGGCCCTGCTGGGGCGAGAGGGACGTGGCTATCGCGTGATGCCGGAATGACATGAATATGGCTGCGTCTTAATGCATGCTGACGGTTCGTGTCGCCGTCGACAAATCAGAACGCTGCGCTTCAGCTGTGTCTCAAGGATGGCTACAACGTCCTTGCTCACTCGGCGCCACAATAATGACAACCAAGCGCCCACGGGGGCCGCTCAGGCGCCCCCGCACGGACGACCCCGCACTTGAGCGGACCTTTGTAACACTTGTAGCTCAGCTGTAGCTCTGCCATAGCTGTAGCTCCTGTCTACGTAAGGGTCATGGCGTGTCAGGTCAGGGATCACAGTCGCCAATGAATTCAACCACATTTCAACTCTATATACCGTTTTCGGCAACAGCAATAGCAGCACAGTAGCGGCAGATGCAGAAGCAGTAGCAAGCTTGAAAGTACGAAAAGACGGCGCGCCTGTGGGAATTTGCGCAGCGGTATCGGCTGGCCGGCGGCCGAAACGGGCTGTCAAGCGGACAATGATACTGAGTGCGTAAGCAAGCCGTATCTGTTCGGCCTGCACGGTTTGACGGCAAGCGGTTCATCCACATGCGAGCTCTTCACTTCGAGATCGATGTCAAGGTGGGCCCGAGCTTGCCCGGATATGATGGGTCGCTGTTCACCCACGCTGCCCGAATGACACGTTTCAAACAGTCACTACGAGTCTGAGAGAGTACAGAAGTCTTCACGTCAGTTATTTAAAATGTAGACGTCTAAGCCACAAGCTGATAGGGTAAGATGAGGGATGAATATGACTAAGTAAGTTGAAAGGGGTGTACGGGTGGAGTGCTAAACGGTACTCAGGCCGGAGGGCAGCTGTAGAACAGCACCACGTCGCGTACCGTAGCCATCATGCAGCCTATCGGAGAGCCACAGCCACAAGTTGCCGTAATATATGTCCATGTGGAGTAAAGAGCTGTGGGGTTTCAGTTGATAGGCCACTGGGCAAAAATCAGGGCAGTACGGCTGTCGTGCGGCGCTGTAGCAGTTATATTGGCACGTACGTGCCCTGTTGAGGAGTTATTCCATAATGTGCAGACGTTGTTAACGGTAAACATCACTGCAATAGACGAGCGCTCAACGCGCTTTTAGAGGAGGCTGATCATGGCCGACGCGAAGCCGACCTCCTCACATGCAGCAATCTATGCTAGTGACAGACCGGCACTGACGGCTCACCTGCTACTCTTAGGCCTTAGCCTAGCTCCTCTCGTTATCAATGTTCCCACCAACTTCAACATCATCGCGACGGCGGCGTTGGCAGTTTATGCGGGGTCATGGAGATCTGTCAAACCAGCTCCACCAGCGGAGAGCATGACCAAAAAGGATGCCATGCGTTTCCCTTTAGTGGGCAGCTGCGTCCTTTTTGGCCTGTTTCTCCTGTTCAAGTTCGTGCCTAAATGGCTCGTGAATGCGCTGCTGTCCCTGTACCTGGGGGGTATCGCCATCTTCGTCCTCACGTCCGCCGTCATGCCATACTTGTTGGACTACTTTCCAGAGAACATTCGGCATCATGAGCTGGCTCTCCCGCGGATAAAAGTTCCATATGTGTTCGATAACTCGGACGGCAGCATGCGGCCCACAGTTCCTGAGCTGATCTTAGCGTCCATTAGCCTGGGCTTCTGTGCCTGGTACTACGCCAAAAAACATTGGTTTGCGAACAACTTGTTGGGCTTGGCGTTCTGTCTGGAGGGCATCGAGCACCTCAGCTTGGGCTCGGTGCAAGTTGGTACAATTCTGCTAGTCGGGCTGTTCTTTTACGACATATTCTGGGTTTTTTGCACGCCGGTGATGGTGTCGGTCGCCAAGAATTTCGATGGACCTATCAAGCTGCTGTTCCCTCGTGCCGGCACGCTGGAGAATGACAAACGGCATTTCGCAATGCTGGGGCTTGGGGACATCGTTATCCCAGGTAGGTGATCATTGTAGAATGTGATGGGGGGGGAGATGGTTTGCAACTGCTGCAGCAGGGGAGTGGTGCTGGTCGTGGGTGTATGTGCTGCCGGCCGTTTGCAGCCTTGTTAGGTGGACTTCTTCCTCGCCATTTCTGGGCATGAACTCTAGCATCTAGCCTCACATGGAGTCGTTTAGGGCTCACGACAGAAGCCTGGGAAAGGGCCTGTCCGCGCTGCACCACACCCTCATACACGCTGTTTTTGTTCCGACCTCACCCAGGCAGCGATGTACCGTCAGCGTCTTTCGTGTAGCTCGGGCAGCATGTATGTGCGGCATGTATCTTTCTGGGCGGGCCGCCACCCATCCGCTGATATGGTGCTAGGAGCTCCGTTAAGCCAAGCAAGCTCACTGCTAGCAATCTATTGGGCCACACTCTATGTTGAATTGTTGATGGACTTGTCATCCCCCTTATCGCGATGCCTAATCCCCGCAACCAATGGCTGCAAGGCATTTTCGTGGCCCTAATCCTGCGGTACGATGTTCAACGCAACTTCCGGTCCAAGTACTTCCGTTCTGCTTTTTGCGGCTACGTGGCCGGACTCGTGGCCACAATCGTTGTCATGAACGTCTTCCAAGTGGGTCGGTTCGGGTAACGAACTTTGGGTCGGTGGGTCGGTGTGCCCGCCCGGGTATTGAGTAGGCAGTAGGTGCGCCGCAGCCGGGACTGCATGGATATGGAGGGAAATCTCAGTGGGTAAATATGCGTCTGCGATTTGCATGGCACGCGATGCGCGGGAGCGGTTCCGACTTAAAAACGTTGCAACCGTTGACGACCATGTTGTTCTAATGGACGGTTGGCACTGCTAGTTCCTCACAGCTTGAGGTCCTCACAGCATTGTTTGTTTGCCATCTACTGTTTGCCGTCGTCGTCGAGCTGAATATGAGTAAAAGTAACTTGCAGGAAGCGCCGCTGACAGCTATCAAACGCAAATGAGAGAGCATTTTGTAGCGCGACTGGTTGCAAATGTCGTGGTCTCCTTTTCCCTTCCTACTCCTTGTACCTGAGGATGGGGCCCCCATCTAAATTCCACCAACGCCCCTTGATGCAGGCCGCCCAGCCAGCATTACTTTACATCGTGCCAGGCGTGCTGGGTGCCGTACTGGGCCACGCTTGGCTGGCGCGCGAGTTCCGCGCCGTGTTCAACTTCAGTGAGGCCGCTCCTGAAGACAAGGAGGGGGACGCCAAGGCGGTGCAGGGGCAGGAGTCACAATCGGCGGAGGAAAGCAAGAAGACGCAATGATCTGCGTGTATGGAGGGGAGGCCGCACGGAGGGGCTCTGATGCGGCCGCCATTGTTGTTGCAGCAGCTGCCACCACGGCCGCCCCAAAGTGCCGATGCGAGAGCGTCCGAACCGTGACGATCGACCTTGCACTGACGACGGAGGGGAAGCTGGGGCCGGAGTGGGCGGAAGAGGGGGCCAAGGGATGATTCCCGCGGAACACTAGGGAAATGTGTGCGGTATGAATTGGTATGTCGGGCCATAGTTTCGATCCGGACTGTTGAGAGAAACGTCCTTCTTAACTGCGTGTGTGTGCGTGTGTGTGGGTGTCCTCTGGTCGTTGCGGTTCACTGTAGTGCACAACGCGGACCGTTTTTGGACGTTGGGGGGAAGGATCGCTGCGAGCGGGTGCAGCATATGCATGCGGGTATGCATATCGGGAGATGAAGGTTTTTCGTCCATCTGCAAGGAAATCTGTTTCAGGCTAGGTGGCTGTTAAAACTACTGCTTCAGGTTGCTGCATGTGGCGCATGCTCAGCATCAGCATGGCCACAAATGAAATGAATGGAATTTCCAAGGAATGAATGGTTGCCTGTCTGAAGCCACCGTCTCTCGTATGTGCCTTTACGGCTACAGCGAAGCCTGCGAAGCAGAGTATTGCCATTTGCAGTGTGGACTGCGTCATTGCAGGAGTGCTGCTCTGACGTGCAGGATACCACGCGGCCCTTTTGAAAGATCCCATACTATTTGACATTACGTAATGCATCCCGCGCAATTCACGAGTCTGCCACATGGATGGATAGCGCAGGCATGCGGGGTCGAAACCCGGTTTAGAAAAATTCCTTGCAAATTCACTCCTGGTATTAAGCGGCCAGCATAACGTTATATGACATGCTAGACAAGCGATGGGGGCCAGCTGACGTTTGGGCTTGGACAGCAACGCAGCTTCCGATGCCTGATACCGTATCAGGGTATCAGTGATACGGCAGTGTACGATTGCCGTACGGCTGTCGGAAGGGGGGGGACCCCCCT